>NC_142737.1:3667500-3967500 GCF_051943395.1 Hippocampus bargibanti
ATCAATCAGGCTCCACAAATAACCCGGACAAGCCATCTGTACACTTGATACAAAAAGCTATAAACCCAGCTAAACGGAACACAATTGATGAGGAACTAGATAAAATTATCACAGAGAAAGCACCTACAAGGGATCCTTCCTCAAGATGGTGAAATAAGGTTACGTTCCGCATTTAATGCTGATGAAATTGATCCATTCTATCAAGCCATCAACGACCATCACAAAGGTAAATAAAAATGACTATTATACAGTATAGTTTATTTCTTTGATTATAATAGCATAGCACATTTATTACACATAAAATAAGGTAATACGTTATAAGGCTTAGAAAATGTGAAAGTAGAAAATTATGTTTTATGGGGACCTGAGAACGGATTATTCTCATATTAATGGTTTCTTATGGGAAATTAATTTTTGGAATACACACTTTTCACCTTACACACTCTGTCTGGGAACCAATTAAGTTCTTAAGACAATATATCCCTATTTCAAAAAGTTATGTTTTGTTCATAGGGAAAACGAATAAGATTACTTTACAACGAGTGTCCTTGTTTACCCATGTGAGGGCTGCGAGTACTTGAAAAAAAAAACACTTAAGAGATGGTGAAGCAGACCACTCACGGACGCATCATGCTCCCGGGCTGTTATCCACTTAAAAAAACCCTGCCTACCGCAGATTTCTGGCTGAAGTTGTCTGGATGTAGGGAACGTTGAAGCTGCAAGTATCTTTTCTGTAGTTTGTGCGTGTCCAGTGCAAATGTGTCCTCACTGTGGGGTCAAAGGGGAATGAAGATATATATTTTTTCTTTCAACGGTGCTTCTGAGCGATTTAGTTATAATTTGCATGCCAGTTGGAAATATATCGATTAAAAGGTTTCTTTAGTCGTCATCTGTACTACTTTGAAGATGTCGGACGTTTCGCTTCTCATCCAAGAGGCTTCGTCAGCAAACTAAAATTTTGCTGGTAGTTCTGGCCATATATATATATATATATATATATATATATATATATATATATATATATATATATATATATATATATATATGATTCTATCACTGGTTTGAAATGGGAGTAAAAGAAGCTATTTTTTATCAAACAGCCACATAGGCTTAGTTATGCTGATGAGGTGATACCAGAGCAAATGGGGCAATCAGGCCAGTCATAGACCATAATCAGTCAGGCCAATAGCAGTAATCCGTGTAGCCTCAGGGAATAGTCCTCTGCTCTCCTGTATGTGTGTGTGTGTGTGTGTGTGTGTGTGTGTGTGTGTGTGTGTGTGTGTGTGTGTGTGTGTGTATATATATATATATATATATATATATATACTGTGTGTGTGTGTGTGTGTGTGTGTATATATATATATATTTATATATATATATACTGTATGTGTGTGTGTGTGTGTATATATATATACTGTATGTGTATATATACTGTATGTGTATAGATAGATAGAGGGCCAGAGCTACCAGCAAAATTTTAGTTTGCTGACGAAGCCTCTTGGATGAGAAGTGAAACGTCGACACCTTCAAACATGTACAGATGACGCCTGAAGAAACCTTTTCATCGATGGACCACTCCTGCACAACTATGAGCTTACACAGAAGTTTGAAATGTTGTAACAACCCCCCCCCCCAAAAAAAAAAGTCAATTTCATAATTTGGGCAAATCCGTTATCGATGTCTGTAAACAAAATTAGTTATGTATAACATGAAGGTTCAAAGAAGCTTACCAATCCATGATGTTGAAGAAGGATACTGCCTCATTAGGAGGTTGAACTACTTTACAGGAAGAGCAGAAGAATGTCGGTTTTGTGTCAAAAGGTTCTTTACACTTCCAACAGTTCATTGGAACATTGCATGTGCCGCACCGTCTCATAGTCGTGACGTTACTTAGGTTGCAAGCCAACTGTCTGTTCATAACAATGGATCCGAGTGACTTGCTGCTCCACGGGTCTTTTATCAAGCCCACAGCCGAACAGCTTGCCGGACATAAAACAGCTTTAAAAACGACCGGTTCACTCGTGACGAATCGGCTTGTGAGTGACAGCGACCGGAATGAACCTCCCGTTCGCAAAATACTCAATGACACCATTTGGGAGTTTCAAAAACGACCCGATTTGAAGCTGTTTTGCAACTAAAAACAAACACATAAGGATATCCGGGAAGCGACGTTTTCTTCTTCTACGTTTAATATAAACGAGCACACTGCCACCTATCGACAGGCGACGATTGATAATGACTGAAGCGCCTGGATTGCGCTCAGAAAACAGCGTCTTGGTTTAGCTTAGCTTTCGCTTCTCGACCCACAAAAAGGCAAAACAATCCTTCCCAGTGATTCTGGATTTTAGCACGCGACTTCAAACACAGTAAGTCGACGCCTTGAGCTGTTTTCTCGCAACGTTTCGCCGTTCCATCGGCGGTGTTCCTCCCCAGTGGAAGGTCCATCCCGGATGACACAAAGAGCCGGGTGGTAAACATGTAGCAATTTAGCGTCGCAAGCTAACAGCGCCTACGGCTAGTACGCTTATGATGTTCGTGTTGTCAGCACATCGCATTCACGTGCCCTATACCCCCCCAAGAAAAAAATCACGTCTTTTTTCTTCAAATACAAACGTTGTATTGTTCAAATAATATAGTTCAATAAACGATTCTGACAAAGTCCATTTGTGCTAATGTCGCCTATGTTGGATGGCTTCGGAGTCCAACTTCTCATGATTAATTACACATTATGTTTAATTTTACTTTCTCACCTTTTTTTACCACGATATCATAAATATTAATTTTCAGAAATCATACATGGAGAGATTTTTGTACTCGCGACTCCGGTGCGTGTTAAAATAACTCGAGCGTTACAAATAAATAAAACACAAAAATGCTTTCATTGTTCATTTATAAATTCAATTAGTATAAAAATGTCGTTTGTTTTTTTACATTATGTTTTGTTTCACCTTACAAATGAACTGTCTGTATTGTGTCAATAGTTGCTTGATAAACTGAGTATTGCATACCTGTCAACCTTGGCTAATAGCTGCCCTTTTAAATGATTACAATTTACGTACAAAAGTTGTTGTACGCCGTACATTGTTTGAAATGATAAAAAAAAGGTAAAACAAGCGGAAATGCAGTTTACCGCACATGCGCACATTATGCTTTTGTAATCGACCGTACGCAGTGATAAAAAATATGTACATATACAGAACGAAAACTGAGGACCTTTTGTCGACGATCTTATCCATCCAACGTATTCATTCACCTTGGAGGCTCTCCCATTCTTTTTGGTGGCGATGCGATCCTAGTTTTTCTCTTCTTACTTGGTGATTCTCCCATGCTTACTTCTACGTTATAACTAGTTGATTCCTCGATTGCAACACAAATGCCCGACTTCAAATACGGAAACCGAAATATAAAATGAAAAAAAACAATGTGACGCGCATATGATGCTTCATCGAAAAAGACTTGATAACCGCAGGAAAAAAAATATCGTATAAAAGTTGTTATATGACATATACAATTAAAAATGATGAAAACAAATGTATACGTTGACATGTATGGTATTGTGGTCAAAATCGGGAGTCTCATGAGCAAATCGTGAGACTTAAAGGACAACCGACGCCTTCGGACAAGTTTTGTCCATAATTTGTAAAATCACATCAAATGACTTCTACTGAGCGTATTTTACAAAGATCCCACCGCATATAGCTATACTTTACGTTTTAAGACTCGCTCTGAATATTCAGGAAGTCTTGTTTTTCAGTTGGTGACGATACCTACCCTGACGTCACAGTAGGTATTGTCACTGACTGAGAAGGCGACATACAATGCATTTTGGGTACTTTGTTTGGTCTGAAAACTTCATGTTGATCCTTGTTGATGGCGAAATTAGAAGGAAAACACATAAATAATGTGATGGTGAATCGTTGTGTGTTGCACCAAGACTACTATTTGATACGAGCTGACACAAATTCCCAGCAGACAAATCAGCCCTTTTCCAACGCAGCTTGGGCGCCATCTTGTACATTTTCTCGGACGCTACATTTCAGTCCAGATGCCTCAAAATGACACGGAATGACTTCTTTAATCGATTCCAAACATTTATGCTTTCCTTTTTAGAACTATTTGAATCATATTCATAACTGGATGAGTAACAAGAAAGCATCTTCTCTGAATATGAAGCCATTGTTTTCATTCTCGAGCAAGGCAAGACGTCTTGGCGTTACGTCACGAACAAGGGGGCAGGACCTTCTGAAACTGGCCATTTCCGGTTTCATTTTGAACTAGTTTTTGGACATTTTCAGTCATTTTTATTGGTGTTTTTCATTTGACTAAAAATATCAGCCTGCGTGTTTTGGGTATTTTAGATGCTATAAAACGTTTTTCTGATGTCAGGAAACAAAAAAAAAAAATGGTGTCGGTTGGCCTTTAACATGTATGTGTGAGTTTTATCTTGTTTTATTTTATAGGTTTCACGTGTAAGCTCATGGAAGTAACAGAGGTGATAGTCCATGAACGCTCATGGACTCACAGAAAACGACTCATCCATCACCAATTGCAACAGACACTGGAGCCCAGATAACACAGTGAAACTGGTAAGTTTGTATACACACGGGCGATGTGCTGTGATGGTGAGTAGGGGGCGAAAGGGTGCTCTGAAGTCAAGCCAGTATAAATGTCATTTTTGGCCACCGACGCAGACTCGTTGTCCCCGACTTTATCGTTTCCGAACAAAGTAGACGCCTGCGATGACTGCCAGCGCCTTGCCTCTTATTGTCTAAGTGTAGGTGTGTTGGGGAGGTGAGGGAAAAGGTGACAGTAGAGTATCCCGGAAAGGCAAGCGAATTGGAGACAGCACTTTCTATAAGGTAAACAGGATCTCTCCTACTGAAGGTCGAGGGGGGTGCAACTCAAGGCCCCCCCCACAGACAATACTCTTGGTATTATTAACGGAAATGGCTAAGAATAGAGAAACTAGCGAGAGAGGTGGCTCCTCTGGCCGTCGCGCTGTTTGGGTTAAACATGCCAAAACGGAACATCATCTTTAGAGGAGTACCCTCGCTGGGCGTGCCGCACACACGCAGACGGAGCCAGGAGTTGATTCCAAACACTGATGGACAACATTGACAAAAAGAGCTGACGCGGAATGTCGCTCACTGCAAACGGGTGGACTTTTTGCTCTTTACCTTGGTGTAAGTAGAATGGCTTTTCATCTCCAAATTTGTTTGGATAATTGTGTTTGTTTTATGGTTGTTAAATGATGGAATGCAGAATGTGTGTTGTATTTTTTTTTTTTCACCAAATGTTGTTGTGCATAACGTTTTATTTCTAGTTGATCATCTAAGACAGGGTGTCAAAGTCATTTTTTTGCTGCGGGCCACATTGTAGTTATGGTTTCCTCTCGAGGGCCGTTATGAATTTGGGGAACCCATTAGAATGTTTAAATCCCTTCAAATATTACATATAGAGCACACAGCAAATTAATGAATAACTCGTTTTCAAATCTGAAGTCAAGAATAATGACTTTTATTGTAGTTGACATCCAAAAATATGAAATTTTGGCTCAGATTTTAGCAATCATCATGGAATTTAACAAGTTTGATTAGCTTTCGCGGGCCGAAAAAAATGATGTGGCGGGCCGGATTTGGCCCGCGGGCCTTGACTTTGACACCTGTGATCTAAGATCTGTTCTGTGATACTGGTCCACATATAATTTTCAAAAAGCTTGATCGTTTCAAATTCATATTTGAATTTGACTCTTAAAAATGATGATGTGGCAGACGATTTTGAAGAAAAAACACACATCCAGTAAACACGTGTGGCAGGAACTGCCTAAAGTCTCCAACATTCCAATGGTCATAAAAATATATATATATATATATTTATATAAAGGATTGGATTTGCCTTTATTAGTCTTGCGGTGGAGAAATTTACATTTCACAGCAGCAAAGTGATGAATGTAAGAGGAAAGCAAAGGAAGAAGTAGAAAAACAAAATATAGGAGCTGCTGTAAAGACAGCCACTCTCGTGATGCCATCTTGAAGTCAAAACAACAACAAAAAAACTAAATAAACAATGTAGACAGAGACAGTCATTCAATCTTAAGCACTTTCTGCACCCTCTTTGTTGCACCAAGCAGTTCTAGATGAAAGAGGAGAGGATGAAAGCGTCCTTTTCACCAGTGAATCAAGGACGCCATCGTGAAATGTGCATGTATGCTACAAGCTAAATGTTGAAGCAAACACAAAGCTGTAGCATCCATTGACAAAAAGAGCTTGTCTCACATCTCCTGTCCCACTTAAATCTGCTTCAACTCCAAGCCGCGGCACTTTCACATGCGGGGTTGTGAAAATGCTGCCCATTACAGGCGCAAAAAAAAAACCACAATTGCCCCAGTGCTGTCCAGCGATGACAGTCAAATGGCATTGACAATCAAAAACAGTGCTGGCATATTCGTGCTGTCGTAAAGGCACATCCGCTTGATGAATGTTGTGGCCAAAAATGCTGAAAAACAATCTGGATCCGTTCCAATTAAAATTGAATTGACTATTGATTTTCACCATGGCCAATTAGTAAAAATGATGAAATGGCTATGACACTGGTGTCAAAGTCAAGGCCCGGGGGGCAAATTTAGCCCAATAAATCATTTTATTGGGCCTGCAAAAAAGCAAATCAAGCATGTCGAGTGTCATGTTGCTTGCTAAAGTTCAAGCCAAAATTTCAAATTGTCCTGTACAGTCACAGGATAAGTTTTTTTCTGCGGCGTTCACTCAACCCGGCGTTCACTCAACCCGGAAGTAACTCAAATAGACAGAAAGCTAGCTCGCTAGCTGATAGATACAGTCACTAATAGATAGCTACCTAGCCAGCTAGATAGCTAAACGATAACTAGCTAGATAGTTAGCCACCCAGCCAGCCAGCCAGACAGCTAACAGATAGCTAATAAATAGCTAGGTAGCTAGCTTGATAGCTAACTCGACTGTCATAAGGTAAACATTACAGTGAAGTCTATAAACGGATATTTTATCAGTAAGGGGTTGAAGCTCATTTTCAGGCGTTCTTCAATAGATCGTATTTTTCAGCTCGAAATCTCGCTCTCGAAAGCCGACGTCCTATCGGATCCTTAGTCTCCCCGGTTTTCTCCAACGTTTGCTTTTTTTTTCCTTCCAGATAAACCATGATCCCCATCACTGAACTGCGGTACTTTGTGGACACGCAGCCGGCCTACCGCATCCTGAAACCATGGTGGGACGTGTTCACCGACTACATTTCTATCGTGATGCTCATGATCTCCGTGTTCGGGGGCACCTTGCAAGTCACCCAGGACAAGATGATCTGCTTACCTTGCAAATGGGTGGTCGATCAGACCTGCAAGAAGAACTTAAATTCCTCCTTCGTCTCACCTTTTTCATGGGAGCCCAAAGGAATCCGGTACGATTTGGACCGCCACCAGTACAACTACGTGGACGCCGTTTGCTACGAGACTCGCTTACACTGGTTTGCCAAGTATTTCCCCTACCTGGTTTTACTCCATACTCTTATTTTCTTAGCCTGTAGCAACTTTTGGTTCAAGTTCCCCCGCACCAGCTCCAAACTGGAGCACTTTGTGTCCATCTTACTCAAATGCTTCGACTCGCCGTGGACCACCAGGGCTTTATCCGAAACGGTGGTGGAGGAAAGCGATCCCAAACCCATGAAAATGAACGGCTCCATAGAGCACAAGGAATCGGTCATCAGCGAAGACGTAGAAGCCAGCGTCCCCATGCTCCAACGGACAAAAACTCGTCTGGAGCAAGGAATCGTGGACCGAACGGAGACGGGCGTTTTGGATAAGAAGGAAGGCGAGCAGGCCAAAGCGCTTTTCGAGAAGGTCAAGAAGTTCCGGATCCACGTGGAAGAAGGGGATATCGTCTACCGGCTGTACATCCGTCAAACGATGATTAAGGTCCTGAAATTCGTTTTGATCATCTGCTACACGGGCTACTATGTGAACGACATCAAGTTCAGCGTGGACTGCAACGTGGACATCGAAAGTCTGACCGGTTACAGCGTTTATCGCTGCGCTCATCCTCTGGCGACGCTCTTCAAGATCTTAGCTTGCTTCTACATTAGCTTGGTGGTGGTCTACGGCGTCATCTGCATGTACACTCTCTGCTGGATGCTACGACGCTCCCTCAAGAGGTATTCCTTTGAATCCATCCGAGAAGAAAGCAGCTACAGCGACATACCCGACGTCAAGAACGACTTTGCCTTCATGCTGCACATGATCGATCAATATGACCCGTTGTACTCCAAACGCTTCGCCGTGTTCCTCTCCGAGGTGAGCGAGAACAAACTGAGGCAGCTTAACCTCAACAACGAGTGGACCTTGGACAAACTCCGGCAGAGGATCACTAAGAACTCCCAAGAGAAGCTGGAACTGCATCTGTTCATGCTCAGCGGCATCCCGGATACAGTTTTTGACCTGATGGAGCTGGAGGTCCTAAAACTGGAGCTCATACCAGACGTGACCATCCCGCCCATCATCGCTCAGCTCGTCAACCTTCGGGAGATGTGGCTCTACCACACGCCGGCCAAAATCGAGGCGCCGGCGTTGGCTTTTCTGCGGGAGAACTTGAAGTCCCTACACATCAAGTTCACCGATATCAAGGAGATTCCTTTATGGATTTACAGCTTGAAGAACCTCAGCGAGCTTCACCTCACCGGGAACCTCAGCGCCGAGAACAACCGCTACATCGTCATCGACGGGTTGCGGGAACTGAAGAGACTCAAGGTCCTTCGTTTGAAGAGCAACCTCACCAAGCTGCCGCAGGTGGTCACCGACGTGGGAATGCACCTCCAGAAGCTTTCGGTCAATAACGAAGGCACCAAACTGATGGTCCTCAACAGCCTGAAGAAAATGGTCAACCTGACGGAACTGGAGCTGATCCGCTGCGATCTGGAGCGCATCCCACACTCCATCTTCAGCTTGCACAATTTACAGGAGATCGATTTGAAGGACAATAATCTGAAGACCATCGAGGAGATCATCAGTTTCCAACACCTGCACAGGTTGGTCTGCTTGAAGCTCTGGTACAATCAGATCGCTTACATCCCCATCCAGATCGGCACGCTGATCAATTTGGAGAAGCTCTACCTGAACCGGAATAAGATTGACAAGATCCCCGGTCAGTTGTTTTATTGTCGCAAGCTTCGTTTTCTGGATCTGAGCCACAACAACTTGACCAACATCCCGGCGGACGTCGGCTCCTTGCAGAACCTTCAGTACTTCGCCGTGACCGCCAATCGGGTGAGTAGATGAGTCGCCGTTGACGATGGTTCAATTCCGTATTTTCGTTTTCATTGAACGGGGGTTTAAATTGGAACGAAATCGCTAGTGGTTCTGTCATCATCGTGACCAAGCAAACCGGTCCAAAGGCGCACAGACGGTCAAAACCGTGTAAGAAAAGAAATAGTCATTTTCCCGTATTTTCCGCACTATAAGGCACACCTTCAATTTTTTTCAAAATCTGACCATGCGCCTGATAAACCCGTTGCGTCTAGTTTGAAAATACAGTAAAGTCTCGTTATATCGATATTCAAGGGAGTCCGAAAAAATATCGATATAACCGGGACTATCGATATATCCGACCCTGTTTGCATGTAATTTTCTCCGTGCGTGCATAGAAATAGTATCGATATAACCGGGACTATCGATATATCCGATATCGATATAACGAGACTTTACTGTATATCATTTATTGATGGTGTGCTTTGTAATCCAGTGTGTTTTATATGTGGATTTTTTTATGTCATTCATTGAAGATGCACTTTATAATCCGGTGCGCCTTATATACGGAAAAAGTTTTTAAATATGTAATTCAATGAAAGTACGCTTATATAAGGAATTATTTTTTAATATGCCATTCGCTGAAGGTGCGCTTTATAACCGGAAAATGTTTTAAAATGTTATTCATTGAAGGTGTGCTTTATAAAACTGTGCGCCTCATAGTCCGGAAAATGTTTTAAAATGTCATTCATTGAAGGTGCTCCTTGTAATCCGGTGCATTTTATAGATGATTTTTTTCAATGTCATTTGTTGAAGGTGCATTTTATAATTCGGTCCGCCTTATTTATGAACAAAGTTTTTAAATATGACATTCATTGAAAGTGCACCTACTGTATACGGTGATACAGTAAAGTCGCGTTATATCGATATCGGATATATCGATAGTCCCGGTTATATCGATACTATTTCTATGCACGCACGGAGAAAATTACATTTGCATTGCAATTTACATTACATTTATGAAAATTTTACCTTGGCATACGAACTTCTTTTGTACACGGAGCTGCCTCAATAAGTGATGTCGTTCTTCTAACAACAAAATGGCAGCCGACTGTTTTTGTCCTCTATTCCCCGCCCCCAGTCTTCGGTTAAAGCCATGTGATTGGTCAATAACGCAGCAGTGAGGGGGGGGGTGGTTTAAACATTAAAGAGACAGGCAGACGACAGAGAGTTTCAACTTTGATAGTTCAAAGGCAGAGTGTAGACTGCAAGGTTAAAATATCCCATCAATCAAGCTTCACAAACAACCCGCACAAGCCATCTGTACACTTGCACCAGCTAAACAGAACACAATTGATGACGAACTAGATAAAATTATCACAGAGAAAGCACCTATAAGGGATGAACGAAGAAGGTTACGTTCCTCATCAAGTGTTTAATGCTGAGACAGGCTGCACAAACAACCCGCACAAGCCATCTCTACACTTGATGCAAAAAGCTATCAACCCAGCTAAACAGAACACAATGGATGAGGAACTAGGTAAAATTATCGCAGAGAAAGCACCTATCACAGATCATTCCTCAAGATGGTGAAAGTAAAAGGTTATGTTCCTCATCAAGTGTTTAATGCTGATGAAACCGGCCACTCCATTCCATCAAGCCATCAATGACCATCACAAATGTAAATAAAACGACTTTATTCTACTGTCCAGTTTATTTCTTTAATTATAATACCGTAGCACATTTATTATACATAAAAGAAGTTATATGTGGTGTAGTTTTTAGGCTTAGGAAATTAGAAATTGTGTTTTATGGGGACCTAGCAACGGATTATTCTCATTTTAATGGTTTCCTATGGGAAATTATTTTTTGGGATACACACTTTTCGCCTTACACACACTGCCTGCGAACGAATTAAGTTTGTAAGCCAAGGTATCACTGTATATGGATTTTTTTTTAATGTGTTAATTTTTTGAAGGTTTGAAGGTGCGCCATAACATCCGATGTGCCTTATAGTCCGGGAAAATACGCTAATTTAACGACTTTTCCTTTCTCACACTGGTTCTTACAAATGGTGCCGTTTCCCCCGTTTCCCCTTCCATGCAGATCGAGAGCCTCCCCAATGAGCTGTTCCAGTGCAAGAAACTGCGCACTTTGAACCTGGGCAACAACTGCCTGCAATCGCTGCCGTCGCGCTTCGGCGAACTGAGCGGACTGACGCAACTGGAGCTCAGGGGCAACCGTCTGGAGTGTCTTCCCGTGGAACTTGCCGAGTGCCGGCAACTCAAGAGAACCGGGCTGGTTGTGGAGGAGGACCTGTTCAACACCTTACCCACCGAAGTCAAAGAACAATTATGGAGGACGGACAAAGAGCAGATTTGACGGACAAAGAAACCGAGATGGGACGCCGTCACGTACAGTTGATAAGGAACAGGAAGTATTCACTCAGTCATCGGCCGCCATTTTGATTTGTTGTTTTGTTTTGGTTTTTCAGGCTTTTTTTTTTTTTTTTTTCGGGAAGTATTCTCCTAGTCATCCGCCATTTAGTTTTTTTGGTTTTTCAGGCTTTTTTTTTCAGGAAGTATTCACTCAGTCTGGCAACATTTTTTTGTTTTGGTTTGGTTTTTCAGGCTTTTTTTGAGGGGAGGTATTCACTAAGTCTGCCGCCATTTTGATTTTTTGTTTTGTGTTGTTTGTTTTTTTCAGGAAGTATTCACCTAGTCGTCCGCCATTTTGTTTTCTTGTTTTGTGTTGTTTTTTTACAAGAAGTATTCACCTCGTCGTCTGCTTTTTTTTTTGTTTGTTTGTTTGTTTTTTTTTTTGTTTTTTTTTTTGTGTGTTTTGGTTTTTCAGGCTTTTTTTGGGGAGGTATTCACTAAGTCTGCCCCCATTTTGATTTGTTGTTTTTTTCAGGCTTTTTTTCGGGAAGTATTCACCTTGTCGTCCGCCATTTTGTTTTTTTGTTTTGTGCAATTTTTTTCAGGCTTTTTTTCGGGAAGTATTCACCTTGTCATCCGCCATTTTGTTTTTTTTTTGTTTTGTGCAATTTTTTTCAGGCTTTTTTTTTTCCGGGAAGTATTCACCTTGTCATCCGCCATTTTGTTTTTTTGTTTTGTGCAATTTTTTTCAGGCTTTTTTTTCGGGATGTATTCACCTTGTCATCCGCCATTTTGTTTTTTTGTTTTGTGCAATTTTTTTCAGGCTTTTTTTCGGGAAGTATTCACCTTGTCATCCGCCATTTTGTTTTTTTTTTGTTTTGTGCAATTTTTTTCAGGCTTTTTTTTTTTTCGGGATGTATTCACCTTGTCATCCGCCATTTTGTTTTTTTGTTTTGTGCAATTTTTTTCAGGCTTTTTTTCGGGAAGTATTCACCTAGTCTACCAGCATTTTGTTTTTATTTTTTTGTTTTTTGTTTTTGGTTTTTCAGGATTTCTTTTCGGGTTGTATTCACCTAGTCGTCCGCCATTTTGATTTGTTGTTTTGTTTTGTTCAGGCTTTTTTTCTGCAAATATTCAGTCAGTCTGCTGCCATTTTGATTTTTTGTTTTGTTTTGCTTTTTTCAGGCATTTTTTTTCGGGAAGTATTCACATAGTCTACCGCCATTTTTTATTTTTTTGTTTGTTTGTGTTTTTCAGGTTTTTTTGGGGGGAAATATTCACTCAGTTTGCCGCCATTTTGATTTTTTTTTTCAGGCTTTAATTTTTTATGTTTTTGTTTTTTTGGGGGGGGACATGCACCCTTCAAGCTATTTAGCAATAACACACGATACACTTTAATAATTCTCAAAAAAGGGAAATTGGAGAAGCAGTGCCATTGTGATGTTTGTTTACATGTTATGCATCTCGATGATGGCGACGAATTTGAAGTATGCAAAACAATAGGGCCGACTCTACCGAGCATTTTTTATATATATATACAAATAATTATACATAAATATATAATTCACAAGCACTAAAGAGGACAATTCTTCTGTATTCTTAAACGTATTAGCAAGCCACTGAGATGCCAAGGTTGACCCCGCATGGTCTTTGTTTTGTATTCAATCGTATCCAAACCAAGTGGACTTTGTGTTAGCATCGCCGACAAGCATTTTATGAAGCTCAGCAAAAATATTGGAACGCCACGGTTCGTTCGTTATATCATATTCTATGTCGTGTATATTTACAACCCTACCAGTACGCTGTAAAAGTTGACAATCATTTAAGTTTGAATCGGAAAAAAAAAAACTATTTTGTGTTATGTCCCATAGTGTAAGCATATACTGTAAAGGAACAAAAATATGAGTGAAAGGTGTGATTAAATCGATTAATATATGAAAATGTATGTTTGAGCGCATGCCAGAAAGTCATTTGAACGATTGTTATGTGCAGTCACGGCTTGCTGGGTCGCCATGTTGAGAAAAGGGAAGATTGCCTTCCAGTATTTCATCCCGCCGTGTAATTCTTAAAAACAAACCTCAGAGGAACAGTCAGAAAATAAATACCTTGACTGCTCATAATTTTACAATCATTAACATTTGTTTTTTTTTTTCATAAATGGACAACTTTATGGAAATGAAATGGCTGCTTGTTTGGGAGGTGGGATTACCCGCCCTTGCTCTAAATTTTTATCTAAGGATGTTTTGAGGGCTTATTTATGAAATAATGTCAATATTAGAACATAATAGGAAAAGGTTACATACCTAAATCACCCCAATGAACACGTTCTCGTAAATAAGATGAGTATGAAAGAGTTTTGTCACTTAACGTATGTCTGATTGCAGGTTTCCTCGTAAATGTCCATCCGATACGCACAATTACTTTGGTAAATGGGAGCAAATGTACTTTTTGTCAATACAAAACAAAACTACCATATATCATATGCGCCTTAACTCCAGTTCACTCTAACTTTTTTTTAATATGCTGTTGCATTTTTGCTTTTTAAACTGGAGCACACTTTTAAAGCTAACGTGGAAGACTACTTAGCTCCATATAATCACGGCTGAAACGGAACGACATTTCTATGTATTGTACGGTAAATGTTTTCATTTTTAATCAATGGGAGTAAACTGGAAAACAGTCATTGAGGAATGAGAACTCATTGTGGTATATTCTTTGCTCCCTTTTTAATGATTGAATAAATAGTGTATTACTGTTATTAATTTGCAAATTTGTGTTTTGATATTTCTGAGGATAAATGTTTTGCGATGAGAGTGATGCGTGAGAGAAATGAAAAATCAACCGTGTTTTGTCAATAAAAAAAATGTGATTCGTCCAATGACTGGAATATTGCATTGATTCGTCATTCTTTTGCTAGGTTCGGTTCTGCTGGATATCGACACAATAGTGTATTTATTGTTTTATTTATTTCAAGGTGGTTGCGTTGGAATTACAAAAACAAGATGTAAAAGTGTTCAACTACTTTTTTTTTTCACATTTTACAGTAATTGACATGAGACTCGCATAACCACATTTTGTTTGTATTAAAACCAATGACAGGTTGAGTAGCATTAAAAAAACACGTACGTTTGTAATTTATTTTAACAGGCTTTTATTCTTGTACACTTCTTATATTTTTAGAATGTTTTTTTTTTTAATCTTTCAAAAACAAAAAAAATACTACGATAAGATTATTCAGGAATAGCCATGTTGACGTGAGGCAACGTATTCGACAGGTCTTGTCCTGTTTTACGACAGCGACGATTCAAAACGTGCCATCGTCCAAACAACCAGATCACAATTAAAGTAAATATATCCACGGCACACAGCCAAAATATTAAATATTAAGAATATAAAACTCGAAGTAACTCAATTTGACTTCTTTGTACTGATCGTATCGTATTTTCATACGGAATTGCACTCATGGTTAGCCGGAAACTTTATTCGCCCAACAGCTACATCCACACGGATGTAATTCGTCGACGCACTCATGTACAGTTGAAACGTTTAAAATGGTAACTTGTTTTGTTTTAATTTAAGTGCTTCTGAATCTATCACAATAGTACCTACTGTATTAATTTTTTTCATGTGTGTGATTTACCAAGAACGAATGGTTTGTTTGTAATTCACGGGCCAAATGTATTCATTTTTTTTTGTCATATGTTTATCCTTTGCCTTTTGCGCAGGCTGTTACACTTCACACCGATTTAGGAGACATCAAAATTGAAATATTCTGTGAACGCGCACCGAAAACGTGTGAGGTAAGTAAAAAAAATCGCCCCTTTCAGATTGTTCTTTGCATTTTCGCTTTGTGGAAATTTCTCGTAAATTCGTTACTTTTAGGAATATATGGAGAAAGGAGCGTTGATAGCAATTCAGGGTGTACTCATAGATCAAATGGGAGAGAATTGTTTTCATAAACGTGTGAACGAAAAATGGTTTCATTTTAGAACTTCCTCGCCCTGTGTGCCAGCGGTTTTTACAAAGGATGCATCTTTCATCGTAACATTAAAGGCTTCATGGTGCAAACTGGAGACCCGACAGGTAGAAAACCACATTGAAGTAGTGTTTATAAACCACATTAAAGTACTGTATATTATTTGCAATGCTACCCTTTGTTGGTGGCCTTTTTATGATTTACTCTGGATGCAAAATCAAACAGGCACTGGTAAAGGTGGAACAAGCATATGGGGGCGCAAGTTTGAAGATGAATTCAGCGAACATTTAAAAGTGAGTCGGCCCTTTTCTCTTGTAGGTTTTTCCTGCCATTTTTTTTTTTTTTTTTTTGCTTTTTTTGCATCAGCATATGAATTTTTGTTTTAATGCAGATTGATATTTGGAACTGTTCGCAATCCGGTCTTCCGTGACTAAGGTTCCAGTTCCTGCTGAATTTTGTATTATTTTTTTTATTATTTTTATTTAATTGCTTATTTATTTGTTTGTTTCAGCATAACGTTCGAGGAGTGGTTTCCATGGCAAATAATGGTCCAAACACAAATGGCTCGCAGTTTTTCTTCACCTACGCCAAACAGCCTCATTTGGACATGAAGTATACAGTCTTTGGAAAGTATGTACAGTAGCTAACTGCAGTACACTGATACCTCGGTTTACGAACCTTTTGGCTTATGAACTTTTCGGTTTCCGAACGTTAAATTCAGGAGAATTTTACCTTGGCATACGAATTTTTTTCGGGATACACACAGAGCTGCCTCAATGAGTGATGTGTCGTTCGCGAACTAGCCTGTTCTAACAACAAAATGTCAGCCGACTGTTTTTGTCCTCTATCCCCCGCCCCCAGTCTTCGTTTAAAGCCACGTGATTGGTCAAGACCGCACTAGTGAGGGGGGGTGGTTTAAACATAAGGAGACAGGCAGATGACAGTGAGAGTGTTTCAACTTTGATAGTTCAAAGGCAGAGTGTAGACTGCAAGGTTAAAATATCACATCAATCAGGCTCCACAAACAACCCGCACAAGCCATCTGTACACTTGATGCAAAAAGCTATCAACCCAGCTAAACATAAAACAATTGATGAGGAACTAGATAAAATTATCGCAGAGAAAGCACCTACATGGGATCATTCCTCAAGATCGTGAAAGAAGAAGGCTACGTTCCTTATCAAGTGTTTAATGCTGAGGAAACCAGCCACTTTATTCCATCAAGCCATCAACGGCCATCACAAAGGTAAATAAAACAACTTTATTATACAGTACAGTTTATTTCTTTAATTATAATACCATAGCACCTTTATTATGCATAAAATAAGGTATATTTTGTGTAGTTTTAAGGCTTAGAAAATTGGACAGTAGAAAATTATGTTTTATGGCGACCTGGGAACGGATTATTCTCATTTTAATGGTTTCCTATGGGAAATTAATTTTTGGGATACACACTTTTCACCTTACACACACTGTCTGGGAACCAATTCAGTTCGTGAGCCAAGGTATCACTATACTTAATTATGTACACATTTTACGGTTAATTATTAAAAAAAAAAACACCTGAATCAATTCAAAGTTCATTTATTTTTATTTGTATTTTATTTCCCCTAGGATTATTGATGGCTTGGAAGCACTGGATGAACTGGAGAAGCTCCCCGTGCATGAAAAGACATTCCGACCATTGACTGAATCTCGCATTAAAGACGTCACCATTCACGCCAACCCATTCGCCGGTTAGAAAATATCCTTGTGAGGCCCAAAACGTCTGTGTCGGTATGTCAATATCGACTTCAAAATCAAGTTTTAAGCTTTCTTTTCATATTAGGAGTTACTTTTTGCATACAAATGTATGATAGAAGAACTCCGGTGACCAATCATCTTCCAGTTCATTTTCTAATAATGTTTACAAATGCTGCTGATCAATAGTTTGAGTTCAATAGAAATGAGTTTGCATTTCTTTTGTATCTCACTCAACTACTCCAATTTAATACAGATAATTTCATAACTTTCCATTGAGAATTTAATTTCTACCATGTAGCCTTTGTCCGCTCGTCATGGACCTGTTCAATAAAGTTTGATATTAAAAGAGAAAAAAAATGCACCATGTCTGCATAGTTCTAGTTTTTCGAGTTCTCGAGTAGTTAAATAATAATAGGGTGGGCGTGGCCTTATTTAACAGTACATTTTATTTCAACAAGCCATGACTGTAGATTCGTCGGATAAACAATGACATTCCCAGTTATGATATTTAATCCTGATAATGTGACAGAAATCATTGTGATCTTTTTTTTTTTTCAATTTACAGTTCATTATGATTTCAGAAGTCCAATACAATCAATAAAAAGAAAAAAAAAAGCATACAGCTCACTTCAACATCCGTTAATACGCTGGACGAGTTCCATTTTAAAATAACAAAAACAAGGTGAGTAATACAAAACATGTAAAGACTAGTAATGTATTCAATACTACAACTGGAGGACAGCGCGAGTGAAGGAATTATCGCAAAGAAAGCACGACAACTTCACTCGGATATCATCAAGAGCCAACCTGGAAGTTCGTCATCCATTGATGATTTCAAGGCTAGCCACGGATGGTTCGAGAGTTTTAAGCTTTCGTACAGGGATTTATAGTGTCATTCGTCATGGCGAGGCAGCCAGTTCTGTCGATAAAGCTGCCGAAGCTTACAAGGAATCATTCCTCAAGATGGTGGAAAAAGAAGGCTACGTTCCTCATCGAGAGTGTTTAATGTTGATGAAACGATGAAAATGTTTCTTCAGCCGTCATCGGTACTTCTTTGAAGGTGTCGGACGTTTCGCTTCTTATCCAAGAAACTTCGTCAGCAAACTAAAGTCTTACTGGTATTTTAGGCCCTATATATATATATATATATCCCTACTGTCCAGACATGGCGGTGCCAGACTCTGCTATAATAGGTCCCTGCTCTCAGGTTGGGGGGAGCAGAGGACTACTCCCTGCCACTCCACTGATTGTTCCTATTGGACTGACTAACGACTGGCCTGATTGCCCCACTTCCACCAGTATCGCCTCATCAGTATTCCTAATCCTATTTTGCCTAAGAAGTCTGTTGTACGAACGATCCAAATTGAAGCTCACCCCAACATATCTGTTTAAAGAAGGATTTAGCTGTTTTATGAAAATAGCTTCTTTTACTCCCCTTTCAAACCATCTATGTTCTTTCGCTAAGATTTTAACCTCATTGTCGTCAAATGGGTGGTTGTATGTATGTATTGCCGATTGAGGCCAACTAGTATTATCCCTGCGATGTTGATAGTCTTTTTTGAGAATTTGTTAAGTTTCCTCAATGTACTACTCTTTAAAATTTTTATTCTTACAATGTATTGAATAAACTACATTTGTTTTTCATTTGGCAGCCTATCTTTTGGATGCACTAATTTTTGCCTTAACGTGTTTATCGGTTTGAAATAAGTAGGAATTTTGTGTTGCAAAGGACTCGTTTTTTCAGAAACTCCTGCAATGTAAGGTACTGCTACTCCTCTCCTTTTTGTATCTTCAGAATTTTTGGTTTCATTCCCTATTCTTTCTTTCTGACATTTATTAAATGACCACTGAGAGGGTACCCACAGTTTGTGAGTGCATCTCCTGATAGAGAACGAACATTTTGTACGGGTGGTGACGTCAGTTCAGCTAAACCAATCACAGGTCGAGGTTAGGTCCCACCCGGAAATATCCGAGTGTGGCTCTGCTTCAAATTTACATGTGATCACGTCGGAGGAATTTGTTGACTTATTAAACGCAAATGGCCTCAGGTGACACATACAAAGTAAGTTACGCTTTGCATCTCCCTCTTGTTCGATTGATCTAAGGCTCATGGACTTTAACATGGTCGAATTGAAGATTTTATTTCACTTTTTCAGGAAAAAAAAACATTGAAACGCAGCTCAATAATACTCGTGAAATAATGCTCCCCCCCTCCGTCAAATATGACTCTTAAAAGAAACGCTACCATAATCTTTTTACTCACAACTTGTATTCAGTTCCTAGTCATTCACATTCAAAGTAATAGAAATTAACGGTATTAAAATATGTACGTGATCTGCCAATGTGGTTTCTGCGTTGCGTTTAGGGTCACCCCAAAAAATGTGGACAAATCCCGTTTCCCAACTGTCGATGTTTTTATTTGGTCAAATCATGTCAGCACTGATCGTCAACATCATCTGTTATTTTCTGAACCATCCGTTTTGAATTCTTTAGGAACAAAATGAGAGTCATTAAAATGATTGCCAGAAACCTCCATAACAGTGTCTACAATGTACTCGACTGTCATTGAGATACAGTGATACCTTGGCTTACAAACTTAACTGGTTCCCAGACAGAGTGTGTAAGGAAAAAAGTGTGTATCCCAAAAAACAATTTCCCATCGGGAACCATTAAAATGACAATAATCCGTTCCGAGGTCCCCATAAAACATACATTTCTACTTTCAAATTTTCTAAGCCTTAAAACTACACAAAATATACCTTACTTAATGTATAATAAATGTGATATGGTATTATAATTAAATAAATAAACTGTACTGTATAATAAAGTTCTTTTATTTACCTTTGTGATGGGTGATGATGACTTGATGGAATGGAGTGATCGGTTTCATCAGCATTCAACACTTGAGGAGGAACGTAGCCTTCTTCTTTCACCATCTTGAGGAATGATCCCTTGTAGGTGCTTTCTCTGCGATAATTTTACCTTGTTCCTCATCAAACGGTCGTAAGTCGAAATCCATTCAAAATGTTGAATAGAGACTCCACCTCTTAAAATTCATAAAATAGGGTCTGGCGATCGTGGTCGTAAGTACGGGTGGTCGTAAGTCCAGCCGGTCGTAAGTCGGATGTTACCTGTATTTGGAAAACTTGAAAAAATGTATATAATGTATTTTAACAATGTTTTTTTCCATTTATTGAAGGTGCGCCTTATAGTTCCGTACGTCTTAGATATGGAAATGTTTTATGGGAGAATTTATTGTCAAAACTAATCAGTCTTTGATTAAGATATTTTTAGGCCATCAGAGAAGGCCTTACAGGCCCTAATGGCCCACCACTGAGCGCCTTATAATGCCTTATATTGGAAAAACTTGAAAAAAATGTGAAAAATGTATATATTATAATCATAATAATAATACATTTTATTTCTTAGCGCCTTTCAAAACTCTCAAGGTCACTTTACAGTCACAGGATAAGTTTTTCTGCGGGTGAGCAGCGGCAGCCACATGCGCCAGCGTTCACTCAACCCTGAACTCTGAAATAAACAGAAAGTGAGCTCGCAAGCTAATAGATAGCTCATAGATAACTAGCTCGATATGTTTGTCACGTAAGCCAGCAGAGAAGGCCTTGCAGGACCTTATGGCCCACCACTGAGTGCCTTATAATGCCTTATATTTGGAAAACAAAACTTGAAAATGTATATAATGGTATAATGTATATGAAGGTGCGTCTTATAGTCCATGTCTGTTTCAGGTGTCTTCCCTAAAGGGAAAAGTGACCTTGATCACAGGTGCCAGCTCTGGTATCGGCGCAGGTACGGCCATCTTGTTTGCGAAACTAGGAGCTGCGTTGGCTCTCAATGGCCGAGATGTGGAGAGTCTGAAGAAAGTGGCCAAGGAGTGCGCACAGAATGTGGGAGGAACTGAGGTATTGATACGTACAAAATGGATGGCAGTTCTTAAGGACTCGAAGTAAGCCGAGCTTTCTTCTACAGTGATACCTTGGCTTATGAACTTAATTGGTTCCCAGACAGAGTGTGTAAGGTGAAAAGTGTGTATCCCAAAAATTAGTTTCCCATAGGAAAGCATTAAAATGAGAATATTCCGTTCCCAGATCCCCATAAAATATAATTTTCTACTTTTTAATTTTGTAGGCCTTGCTTAAAACTACACACAATATACATTATTTTATGTATAATAAATGTGCTATGGTATTATAATTAAAGAAATAAACTGTACTGTATAATAAAGTCGTTTTATTTACCTTTGTGATGGTCGTTGATGGCTTGATGGAACGGAGTGGCCGGTTTCCTCAGCATCAAACACTTTATGAGTAACGTAACCTTCTTCTTTCACCATCTTGAGGAATGATCCCTTGAAGGTGCTTTCTCTGCGATAATTTTACCTAGTTCCTCATCAATTGTGGTCTGCTTAGCTGGGTTGATAGCTTTTTGCGTCAAGTGTACAGATGGCTTGTGCGGGTTGTTTTTGGAGCATGATTGATGGGATATTTTAACCTTGCAGTCTACACTCTGCCTTTGAACTATCAAAGTTGAAACTCTCTGTCGTCTGCGTAAACCACCTCCCCTCACAGCTGCATTATTGACCAATCACATGGCTTTAACCGAAGACTGGGGGCGGGGAATAGAGGACGAAATAAGTCGGCAGCCATTTTCTTTTTGGAGAACGGCTTCACTCTCACACTGTCTTTAAACCCCACCCCCCTTCACTGCTGCATTCTTGACCAATCACGTGGCTTTAACCGAAGACTGGGGGCGGGGAATAGAGGACAAAAACAGTCGACTGCCATTTTCTTCTTCCTCGTTCCCGAATGACACATCACTCATTGTGGCGCTCCGTGTGTATCCCGAAAAATAGTTCGTATGTCAAGGTAAAATTTTCACAAAAAAATAACGTTCGTAAACCGAAAAGTTCGTAAGCCAAAATGTTCGTAAACCAAGGTATCACTGTACTTGTGTTTTGATCAGCCCTTGCTGGTGCCCGGTGACTTGACGGACGAGGACACAGTGAAGAGGACAGTAGAGGAAGTTGTGCTGCACTATAGCCGACTGGATGTCCTGGTGAACAGCGCCGGTATCTTGGCTTTAGGCGGCATCGAGACGTCCGACTTGGCAACGTACGACAGGGTCATGAACATCAATGTCAGGTGAGCGTCGTCATGGAGACGGCGTACTCATGCGGATTACAGCTGTAATACTCTGCGATATTTGCGTTCTAGATCTGTGTACCACCTGACCCAACTCTGTGTACCTCACCTGGTCAAGACCAAAGGCTCCATCGTCAACGTATCCAGTGTCAATGGACAGAGATCGGTACACATTTTCATCAAATTGGCATTTTTTTAAATAAATTCAATGGCCACTTTATTCAACGCCCAATCTAATAGGTCGGTATATAGATTGAGAGCGAGAGAGAGATAGCTAGCTAGCTATTTTGATAGCGAGATACTTTGATTGCTAGCTACGTAGATAGCTTGCTAGTCTGATAGCCAGCTACATAGCTAGATAGCTAGCTAGTTAGATGATAGATGGATGGATAGATAGATAGATAGATAGACAGACAGATAGATAGATAGATAGATAGATAGATAGATAGATGGGGCTAGCGAGGTAGGGAGTTGGGGATAGGTTGGTAGGGCTAGGTAGGTAGGTGGGGCTAGCTATGTATGTTGGTAGGGCTAGCTAGGTACGTTGGTAGGGCTAGCTAGGTAGGTAGATAGGTATGATGGTAGATTTGTTGGTAATTCGTAGATTTGTAGGTCAATTCGTTGATAGCTAGCTAGATTCATTGATAGCTAGCTAGATTCATTGATAGTTAGCTGATCCATTGATAGCGAGCTAGAGACATTGATAGTGAGTTAGATAGCTTGCTAGCTAGATATAAACCTATCTCGTTAGATAGCTAGCTATCTGGATGGATGGATAGATAGATAGTTAGAGACATAAAAATACATTTTATTTGCCAGTGTTCCGAATATAGTGGTCAAAGAACATGCAAATAACTATTCAGGTTAAAAAAACATCTGGTACAATCGTTGCAGTATGTTGTCATTTTAGTTCCCCGGTGTTCTGTCCTATTGTATATCCAAATCGGCCATTGACCAATTCACTCGCTGTGTCGCACTGGGTGAGTCAGCAGTTTTACCTAACAATGCTCTTTTTATTACAAAAAAAAAAAAACTCACAAAGGAATCATGAAAATTGCTTTTCATTTCAGAACTAGCGTCGAAGCAAGTTCGAGTCAACTCCGTGTGGTAGGTTTCATGACCTCATCGCCTTCCAAATTGCTCCAGGCGACACTTTTTGATCCATTGTGTGTTTGAATTCCACAGTCCGGGCGTGATCGTGACCGAAGTACACAAGAGGGCAGGTTTAAATGAGGAACAATATGCTCAGGTACAACCACGAGTATGTACAGTGATGATACCTCAGCTTACGAATTTAATTGGTTTCCAGAAAGTGTGTGTAAGGCGAAAAGTGTGTCTTCCAAACATTAATTTCCCATAGGAAACCATTAGAATGAGAATAATCCGTTCCCAGGTCCCCATAAAACATAATTTTCTACTAAATAAGCCTTAAAGCTACACAAGGTATATCTTATTTTATGTATAATAAATGTGCTATTGGATTGTAATTAAAGAAATAATAGCTAGCTAGCGAGCTATGATGTCAGCAGCCACCGAGTCCATTTTTTCTCCTCTCCTTTTAGTTTTTAGAAAAGTGCAAGCAGACTCACACACTGGGTCGACCGGGCGAAGTGGACGAGGTGGCCCACAGTATCGCTTTCCTGGCATCGGATGCTGCTACTTTCATCACCGGAGTCAACCTCCCCATCGACGGGGGCCGCCATGCCATGTGCCCGCGATAAACTTTGACGGTATCGTTGGTACATAAGAAAATACATCAGAGATATTTGGGAGTTATTCCCCCAATTGAGCAGAACGATTTCATGGTACTAGAAAATAAAATAACATGATCACGGTATCTTGACAAAATAAAATGTATTGAATGTATTTATTGCATCTTTTGTATTTTTCATTCCCATTGAGTAGAGGGTAGTTGAAGCACCAGGTTGGGGTACACTTCTACACAGTCTAATTTGAAGTCATTCCTCATTTTTTTGTTGTATTTTAAATTATGTTTTTATTGTACAGTGATACCTCGGTTTACGAACTTTTCGGTTGACGAACGTTAAATTTATGAACATTTTACCTTGGCATACAAACTATTTTTCGGGATACACAGGGAGTGCCACGATTCTCCAAAAAAGAAAATGGCAGCCGACTTTTTTTTTTTCCTCTATTCCCCGCCCCCAGTCTTCAGTTAAAGCCACGTGATTGGTCAAGAACGCAGCAGTGAGGGGATGAGGGGGGTTTAAACATTAAAGAGACATGGCTTTAACCGAAGACTGGGGGCGGGGAATAGACGACAAAAAAATTGTCGGCAGCCATTTTCTTTTTTGGAGAATGGCTTCACTCTCTCGCTCTCTGTAACACCCCCCCCCCCCCAACTGCTGCGTTCTTGATCAATCACGATGCTTTAACCGATGACTGGTGGCGGTGAATAGAGGACCAAAACAAGCAGGCTGCCATTTTCTTGCTAGGAGAACGAACTCGTTCGCGAACGACACATCACTCATTGTGGCAGCTCCGTGTTTATCCCGAAAAATAGTTCATATGCCAAGGTAAAATTTTCATAAATGTAACGTTCGTAAGCCGAAAAGTTCGTAAACCGAGGTACCACTGTAGTTTGAGCGAAACATTTACCTTTCCGAAGATGATACCGGAGAATTCCGGTGATGTGATTACAATGCGCACCCGAATAAAGACCACTCAGACGTGCCGAACGAGGTAGTATCTTCTCACGTTGCTCGTGCGAAGACATCCGTATGAGTGATATGATGCGCGCCGTCACACCTATTGCACTTTATATCACAATATACAGCACATACACACTTTTTAAATAATACATTAGCGCTTTTATAAAAGGGACCTTCATTATTTCTATACAACCAGGGGTTTGATAGCGCCCAAATAATAAAATGTTCTTTTTTTTCCATCCAGGGGCGGAAGGAAAGGTTTTTTTTTTTTTATTCCAAAGGCGGATCAGTGCCAGAAGTCTTACATGTTCCCACCTCTGTTTCTGCAGTCCGAGCATAGTTTTCCTTGCAGTCCGTAACCGTCCGTCGGGTCATCGGGAGATCAGCTGGCTGGCTGCCTGGCCTACGCTGAGGTTTTATAAGAAGCAAACGGGTCCAACCTCAAGGTGATAACGTGATCCGGGTTCCGTGGTCGGTAAGTTGGATACTTCCACGATGGGGAGTAAATTTGGCTCCTGGGTCTGAAACACAAAGTGGGTCTGACGCCAGCGGCCGTCCTTGATCTGGGGACCAAAATAGACCAAAAAAAGATGTATAATAATAATAATAATAAAAATAATAATAATGATACATTTAATATATGATATTTACTATTTTTGACTTATTTTTTTTATTCAAAACCATAATTTTCATTAATAAGCAGTACCCCGGAATGGGATAATGAAAACCATACTGATTACGACAAAACCGGAGGAGTTGGCAGGTATGTATTAACCAAGGTTGAGAGGTATGCAGTGTGCGCATACCCAGCAATCATCTCTGGGTACAAGTGGTTGCAGAAGATCGCCTGCTCGGATCTTCTCCCCTGTCCAGGTCTTGAAGCTTACGGCCTGGCTGTAGAGCTGCAAAGAAGGTCCCGCTGTCCATACAGGTGTGTTAAAACAGTGAACCGTGATGTGTTGCACAGCCTCGCTACTCAAAAGGTGGATGAAGTTCATCTGGATGCGACCGACCGCCATCTCCACCTGGAAGGTAAATCCAAATTCTTTTCCAAGATTCTGCGACAGTTTAAGCTGCGAAAGAAAAAAAAAACTGGCATGTACAGTGATACCTTGGCTTACGAACTTAATTGGTTCCCAGACAGAGTGTGTAAAGTAAAAAGTGTGTCCCAAAAATTAATTTCCCATAGGCAACCATTAAAAAGAGAATAATCCGTTCCCCATAAAACATAATTTTCCACTTTCTAATTTTCTAAGCCTTAAAACTACACAAAATATACCTTATTTTATGTATAATAAATGTGCTATGGTATTATAATTAAAGAAATAAATTGTACTGTATAATAAAGCTGTTTAATTTCACTTTGTGATGGTCGTTGGTGGCTTGATGGAATGGAGTGGCCGGTTTCATCAGCATTAAACACTTGATGAGGAATGTAGACTTCTTCTTTCACCATCTTGGGGAATGATCCCTTGGAGGTGCTTTCTCTGCTATCATTTTACCTAGTTCCTCATCAATTGTGTTCTGTTTAGCTGGGTTGATAGCTAAGCACAAGCCATCTGTACACTTCATGCTTTTTGCATCAAGTGTACAGATGGCTTGTGTGGGTTATTTGTGGATCCTGATTGATGGGATATTTTAACCTTCCAGTCTACACTCTGCTTTTGAACTATCAAAGTTGAAACGAGTCCAAATTTTGCTGTTTTCTATTCATTTTCTCACCATTTCGCTTTTGTTTTCACAATTTTCTTGTTAGGAGAACAGGCTCGTTCGCCAATGACACATCTCTCATTGTGGCAGCTCCTCGTGTATCCCGAAAAATAGTTTGTATGCCAAGGTAAATTTTTTATAAATGTAACATTTGTAAACCGAAAAGTTCGTAATCCAAGGGCTTCGTAAACCGAGGTATCACTGTATTACATTTTCGGCTCGCATTTTTTCTAATCCAACCTTGGAGACGGTGACGGGTTTCAAGCATGTCTGTCCTCCGGCGGTGAAGTTACATGTGACCTCGATGGTGTCGGCGTCGCAGCCCAGATTTGGATCGATCCAGTAAGTGCCTGGAAAAGCAGCAGCAGATTGTTTCTGCAAAAAAAACAAAACAAAACTATGCACCAGCGTTACCATCTGTCCGGTTATTTGGCGCCCTACCGTCGTACATCCTTCGCTCACAGTCGTACAGATCTCGGCAGATGCGAGCAGGATTGTTGCGCTTCCCTAGCGGGTTTTTTAGACTGTGTATTAGAGAGCTGAGATGCTCCAGAGTCCTGAAGATCTCCGTTCCTTGGTCCAGCATGGGAAGGTCCATATTGTGGTAATTCAGCTTTGAACAGATGACATTTGTTATTTTCAGTTCATGTTTTGCAGGAACATATGAATTTTCAGTTATGGTTCGGGTGTTTTTGGAAAACCAGATTTGTTGACAAAGATACACACGTTGAACCATATGTCACGAAAAGTTTGGGGATTCAAACCAGAGCCCTGTGGTTTACCTGTGTTCCTAGCTATTATTTTTTTGTAGTTTTTTAATTCTGAACTGCCATTCATGAATTTATTCGTAGTTTTTTTTCGCCATTTTTTTGCATCATTGCCGAATTTGTTTGGGTTTTGTTTTTTTCTTGCGAGGGATGCCGATAAAGCGCTGGTCAGACCTCTGGCAATGTTTTTCCTTTCCACGAGGGGGCAGCATTAGCCTTTTGTCCTTGTTAGCATTTTGTGACAGCTTCATAATAACTATTATAACGCTGCATCGAAAATGTATGTAGAACTAAAACTCAATACAGACGCTCCCCATCTTACGAACGTCGTTCGTAAGGTGAATTTGTTCGTAAGTTGCGTCGGTGCTATAGATTGTATGGAATGTATGTTTAAGGCCTACATAAGTATGTTTACGCTGCATTGAATGTTTATGTAGTCCGAAAACTCAATACAGATTCTCTCCAACTTATGAAAAAAATATGTTCCAAACGGTCGTTCGTAAGTTGAATTCGTTCGTAAGTTGCTTCACTGCTATATTTTGTATGAAATGTATGTTTAAGGCTTATATAAGTAGGTTTACGCTGCATTGAATGTTTATGTAGTCCTAAAACTCAATACAGACGCTCCACAACTCACGTACGAGATACGTTCTGAACAGTTGTTTGTAAGTTGAATTTGTTCGTAAGTTGCTTCAGTGCTATATTTTGTATGGAATGTATATTTAAGGCCTACATAAGTACGTTTACGCTGCATTGAATGTTTATGTTGTCATAAAAAAAAGACGCTCCCCAACTTACAAACGAGATACGTTCCAAACGGTCATTCGTAAGTTGCTTCAGAGCTATATTTTGTATAAAATGTATGTTTAGGGCTTATATAAGTATCTTTAAGATTTATATAAGTACAGTAAAGTCTCGTTATATCGATATCGGATATATCGATAGTCCCGGTTATATCGATACTATTTCTATGCACGCACGGAGAAAATTACATGCAAACAGGGTCGGATATATCGATAGTCCCGGTTATATCGATATTTTTTTGGACTCCCTTGAATATCGATATAACGAGACTTTACTGTATGTTAAGACTTGTATAAGTAACCCGTATTGGTTTTTACTGAAAAATAAAAATGTAATAAAATGTATGCTTTATAAAGATATGTACTTGTAAAACTGGAGAGAATACTACATATGTTACTACAAAAATATTCATATGTACTGTTGATGAAAAGGTTTCTTCAGCCGTCATCTGTACTTTTTTGAAGGTGTCGGACGTTTCGCTTCTTATCCAAGAAACTTCGTCAGCAAACTTTTTTTGTTTTAGTTTGCTGACGAAGTTTCTTGGATAAGAAGCGAAATATCCGACACCTTCAAAGAAGTACAGATGACAGCTGAAGAAACCTTTTCATCGATGGACCACTCCTGTACGACTGAGAGCTTACACAGACATATTGTTCGTAACTCGAAAGTTCGTAAGGAGGGGAGCGTCTGTATTCTGCGGGTCCTGCAATTTGAGTGAAAATGACAAAAACCCTGGCATTGGAGTGGACACATTTTGCACTTGGTTCGGCAGTGATTGAGTTTATAGGGACAACCGAGACAAGCATATTTGGTCGTTTTAGTTGAAATTGGCGGACTTACAAAATCCAATCTGAGCCACGATGTGCATGTGTTCAACACATTGGGAAAGTATTTCAGAGACATAACACATGAGAAAGTTGACAATTTGCGAAACAGTCGGTCAATGAAATATTAATTGTCGACAACTTTTCTAACTGCCCAGTTTCTGCCTTTTTTCTTACCTTGTTACTTATTTGCCTCAACGTTTTCATTACATCTCCACTGCACTTTAATATTGGAGGTTACCAGCTTTTGGATAATTGAATTGTGTTCAGCACCTGAGGGAAATACCGTCCGTTTTCGAGATGCATCACCCCCTGAATCGAAGATGATCTTTTATTTAAGCCTTTTAGAAGAAGATGTGTTCGCTCACATGATTGCACAGTGATACCTTGGTTTACGAACTTAATTGGTTCCCAGACAGAGTGTGTAAGGCGAAAAGTGTGTATCCCAAAAATTAATTTCCCATAGGAAATCATTAAAATGAGAATAATCCATTCCCAGGTCCCCATAAAACCTAATTTTCTACTTTCTCATTTTCTAAGTCTTAAAACTACACAAAACAAAATAGACCGTATTTATGTATAATAAATGTGCTATGGTATTATAATTAAAGAAATAAACTGTACTATATAATAAAGTCGTTTTATTTACTTTTGTGATGGTTGTTGATGGCTTGATGGAATGGAGTGGCCTGTTTCCTCAGCATTAAACACGTGATGAGGAACGTAACTTTCTTTCACCATCTTGAGGAATGATCCCTTGTAGGTGCTTTCTCAGATAATTTTATCTAGTTCCTCATAAATTCTGTTCTGTTTAGCTGGGTTGATAGCTTTTTGCATCAAGTGTACAGATGGCTTGTGCCTTTTATTTGTGGAGCCTGATTGATGGGAATTTTAACCTTGCAGTCTACACCCTGCCTTTGAACTATCAACGTTGAAACGAGTCCAAATGTCACTATTTTCAATCCATTTTGTCACTACATTTGTCAGAATATTCAGGTAGTCTTGTTTTCGAGTTGATGACGATGCCCTAAGTGACGTCACCGAGGGAACGCCCCTGACCGAGAAAGCGACACACAATGCATTTTGGGTACTTTTCGTCTGAAAACACTGTTGATCCCAAAATTAGAAGGAAAACTACATAAATAACGCAATTTTGAATCGCTGTGTGTCGCAGCCAACTGCGGTAACACGCATCAAGAAGGTGTAAGTTTACACAAATTCCCAGAGAACAAATCAGCCCATTTCCAACGGAGCTTGTGCGCCATCTTCGTGCACTTTCTCACATTGGAGTCCAGACGGCTCGAATTGATACGGAAGGACTTTTTTAATCAATTGCAAACATTTATGCTTTCCTCTTCAGAACTATTTGAATCATATTCATAACTGGATGAGTAACAAGAAAGCATCTTCTCCAAATCTGAACTCTCTGAAGCCATTGTTTTGATTCTGGAGCAAGGCAGTTTGTGAAGGAATATTTGTATTTGACTATAAATATCAGCCTGCATGTTTTGGGTATTTTAGAAGCTATAAAACGTTTCTCTGATGTCAGTTAGGAAACAAAAAACTGGTGTCGGTTGTCCTTTAACTGTCAGTCAAAACTCACCTCTGGTCTGTGCGGAGCATGCGAATCAATGATGACTTGTAACGTAGCACCAAGCGCCTCATTTTTCTATAGATGTAAAACAAAACAAAAATGTCAGGTAAAGCACACGCAGTTTAGGGCAAAAACAAAATTTTCTAGCAAAATATAATACACACAAGTGAAAGGGTAGAACCGGTGCGACCCTAGACGGAAAGAAAATGTGATCTCATTACCAAACGTCCAATAACTTATGCATGTAAACTATGAAAAGTCAAGCGAACTTACTGGAGGTCCTGGTGGGCCACGAGGACCAGGAGATCCCTGTAAAAAAAATCCAGTTCAACATATTCAGCTTTGAAATATTATTTTTTATTTTCAAGGGTTGCTTGAGACCAAAAAGATTGATTATTTCTTACCCTTGGTCCTGGTAAGCCCTGTTAAGGATGAAATAGATCAATACTTGACGGCAGACAATTCTGAATAATAATAATAATAACAATTTCCCCATTGTGGGATGAATAAACGTTTTCAGATTTTGATTCTGAATAATAATAATAATAATAATAATAATAATAATAAAATAATAATAATAATAATAATATATTGCATTTATAAGCGCCTTTCAAAACTCAAGGTCACTTTACAGTCACGGGATAAGTTTTTCTGTGGGTGAGAAGCGGCAGCCACATGCGCCAGCGTTCACTCAATCCGGAAGTAACGCAAATACATTGAAAGCTAGCGAGCTAGCTAAGAGATTGCTAGTTTGATAGCGAGCTAGTTTGATAGCGAGCTAGTTTGATAGCGAGCCAGTTCGATAGCTAGCCAGTTCGATAGCTAGCCAGTTCGATCGCTAGCTAGTTCGATCGCTAGCTAGTTTGATCGCTAGCTAGTTTGATCGCTAGCTAGTTTGATCGCTAGCTAATTTGATAGCTAGCTAGTTCAATAGCTAGCTAGTTTGGAAGCTAGCTAGTTCGATAGCTAGCTAGTTTGGTAGCTAGCTATTTCGAGGATGGAGGTTGAAACTCATTTAATAAACATCTGCTCTACCCTTTTTTTCGAACCACTATTCAGAGATGACTACTTTTTTTGTTGTGAGCGCATTTGTGTGTGTGTGTTATATGTATCAATAAAGCTATTAAATGGATCGCTATGAAACAGAATTTAACTAGCGCCGGGTGTTACTGTGGGGCATTGCGACAGTACTGCAAATGAGGAAAGTGTGTGGCCAAAGCATGTCAGCCAGAGCTTGTATTTCAGACAGACGGAAAAGGGATTTGTCAAAAGTTTGTCACGCACCGCGTCCCCCCGACTTCCTTTGTCACCTTGTAGTCCCTGACAAGAGAGTAAACGGGGAGGGGGGGGTCACTCCGAGGACCATAAAACTGTCAAGTCAGGATGTGTTCTACAAGTACATACCGAATGGCCATTGGGGCCGATGATGCCAACGGGGCCCACAGCTCCGTCTGTACCCTAGACAGTACAAAATATTAGCATCAACTCAAAATACATGTTTTGACTGACTGCGAGCAGAGAGGCCGAACCGCCAGACGGTTGCCGGCCCCAACGCAGCCACATTGTCATACCTGATCTCCAGACATGAGCAATCAAAATCAGAATAATCAGAATCAGAATCATCTTTATTGCGAAGTATGTAGACAAAAAACTTCGACACCGGGGGTTTAGAGAGTTAATGGCGACGAGGAAAGAAGCTGTTTAATTTTTTTTGCTGGATTTGGTGCGCATGGATCGGCACCACTGGAAAAGGGGGTGGGCAGGGTGCGGAGGGTCCAGTAGGATTTTTCCGCACCCTTGTTTCGATTATTGCAGTATACAAATCATCGAGAATAGATAGGCTGGTGCCAATGATTTTTTTTTCCCGCCGTCCTAACTGTCCGTTGAACCCACGCTACAGCATTTAAAATTCATGTCACGGTTGACTTGAACAGTCAATCGGTCATGCCACAAGGATGATATAATACGAAGACATTCTCTTGGGCGGCACGGTAGTCGAATGGTTAGCATGCCGGCTTCACGGTGCAGAGGTTGTGAGTTCTGTGACCCTAATGAGAATTAAGCAGTCTCGATGGGTGGTTGTTCTTCTCGGATGCTACTCTATTGTAGCAACGGAGCTAACTCAATAACCCCCTCAATAATTTGAATGATCTCGAGTTCCATTGTACCATAACAGGGCATAATATGCCGACGTACTTACCATAAGTCCTCTTGGTCCTTTTGGTCCCTGTATCCCCGCTAGCCCCATGTCTCCTTGGGGTCCCTGGTGGAAGAGAGAGCAAATCTTTACATTTATGTAGTCATTCATCATAAAAGCAAAATACAGTGATTGCTTGGCTTGCGAACTTAATTGGTTCCCAGACAGAGTGTGTAATGCAAAAAGTGTGTATCCCAAAAAATAATTTCACACGGGACACCATTAAAATGAGAATAATCCGTTCCCAGGTCCCCATAAAACATTATTTTCTAAGCCTTAAACCTACACAAAATACACCTTATTTTATGTATAATAAATGTGCTATGGTATTATAATTAAAGAAACAAACTGTACTGTATAATAAAGTCGTTTTATTTACCTTCGTGATGGTCGTTGATGGCTCGATGGAATGGAGTGGCCGGTTCTCAGCATTAAACACTTGATGAGGAACGTAACCTTCTTCGTTCATCCCTTATAGGTGCTTTCTCTGTGATAATTTTATCTAGTTCGTCATCAATTGTGTTCTGTTTAGCTGGTGCAAGTGTACAGATGGCTTGTGCGGGTTGTTTGTGAAGCTTGATTGATGGAATATTTTAACCTTGCAGTCAACACTCTGCCTTTGAACTATCAAAGTTGAAACTCCCTCACTGTCGTCCGCCTGTCTCTTTAATGTTTAAACCACCTCCCCTCACTGCTGCGATCTTGACCAATCACGTGGCTTTAACCAAAGACTGGGGGCGGGGAATAGAGGACAAAAACAGTCGGCTGCCATTTTGTTATTAGAAGAACGGGCTCGTTCGCGAACGACACGTCACTCATTGAGGCAGCTCCGTGTATATCCCGAACAAGTTTGCATGCCAAGGTAAAATTATGATAAATTTAACGTTCGCAAACCGAAAAGTTCATAAGCGAAGGGGTTCGTAAACCGAGGTATGTGAATACTGGATGGATTTTGATGGAATCCTACCTTTGGTCCAAACAGACCAAGCACCCCTGCAAATCCTTGTACACCAATGTCACCCTGAAATATTAGAATACAAAAGTTTGTACAATTACAGTAAAGTCTCGTTATATCGATATTCAAGGGAGTCCGAAAAAATATCGATATAACCGGGACTATCGATATATCCGACCCTGTTTGCATGTAATTTTCTCCGTGCGTGCATAGAAATAGTATCGATATAACCGGGACTATCGATATATCCGATATCGATATAACGAGACTTTACTGTATTTAAAACTATGCTAAAATAGTCTGTGATGCTAAGTGACAAATGTAGTATTTATGCTTACTGGTTGACCCTTGGAGCCCTTTACGCCTTGGTTTCCCATCAATCCCTCACCGCCAATGGTTCCCCTAATTCCTGCGGGCCCAGTTTGGCCCAGGAGACCCCTTTCACCCTAAAGGACACCAATATGGCATCCGGTAAACATGTCTCATAAACACACTGGAACCCGGTGGCAGATATCACCGTTTTCGGCACTAATATCAGTCTTACTTTCGATCCGAAAGAACCTTGAGATCCAGGGAGACCCGTCTCACCATTTTTACCCTGTAGCCCAGGTTTCCCCATAAGGCCTAATGGTCCATCTTCTCCCTGCTCCCCCTAAATTCAGAGATAGCAATGATGAAGCATAGTTGAAATTATTAACCCATTCATCAAACAAGCTTGCCTCACCATAGCGCCTTTGCTTCCATCTGTTCCGGGCAATCCATCCATCCCAGAAAGCCCCTCCAGACCCTCCATTCCTGTAACACCTCGTGGGCCAGGGGAGCCCTCTGGACCCTTGTCAAAAATAATAAACACAATACGATATAACACGGGATGTTAAAATGCTAGCTTCTGATCAGCTATGTTGTGCTATTGCGGCTTTTATTTGGGAGTTTTCTACCTCTTGTGTCCCCCCTATGTTCTTTTTATTTTATTTGGACTATAATTTGCATAATCCGTGGCCGGTTGATGCTTTTCAGCACTGTACCATGAATGCGGTTTGACAAGAAAAAGAAGTTATTGATGAATTAGAATGCTATGCTAGCTTACCACACTAGCCAATGTCTGCTTAGCAGCCATTTTATATATATTGGCATTACTCACTGCACTCGTATGTCACTACGTTTATTATTTTGCTGTGACTAGCCATTTTGAAATGTTGTTTATCTGATTTATGGAATGAAACAACTGTTCATATATTAGCTATCAGGAAAGCAAAAATATTAGCATTAACGTCACTGTTATTCTTGTGAGAACGTTGACTGAAGCTATTTTTCTCAGAATTAGCTGAGAAGTGACAATATTTTGTAAAACAGAACAATATTGTACTGCAGATGACAAATGATGGATAAGCTTTTTTTTTTTAATTTGGTTGAAGAAGAGCGTATATTGTTTCTTTTGACATATTATGCATATTATAAATGGCTAGCTAGAAGGATGGTTATATAGCTAATGGATAACTAGCTGGATGGCTAATGGATGGCTGTCAGGATAGATAGCTAGCTAGAAGGATGGCTATTTACTGTAGCTAATGGATGGCTAGCGATATAGATAGCTAGCTAGATGGCTGTCTTGATAGCTATCTATTGGCGATCTATTGGCTAGCTAGCGAGCTTTCTATCTACTTAAGTTACTTCCGGGTTGAGTGAACACTGGCGCGTGTGTCCTGCCGCTGCTCACCCGCAGAAAAAACTGACCTTGAGAGTTTTGAAAGGCGCTTATAAATGAAACGTATTATTATTACTACTATTACTACTATTACTACAATTACTACGACGACGACTACTACGCCGACTACTACTACGACGACTACCACTACGACGACTACTACTACGACGACTACAACTACTACTACAACTACCACTCCAACTACAAATACTACAACTACTACAACTACAACAACAACTACAATTATTATTATTATTGTTGTTGTTATTCAGAATCAGAATATTATTATTATTATTATATTCAATGTAGAAATGACAGATTATTCTATCGGTGTTCATTAATCAGTCAAAAGGTTCTAAAATGGCTGCCAATCACCAGTTGCATTGAACTAAAATGGCTGGCAAAGACTGAGTGAGGCGCCTGAAACCATTCAAAAACCTTAAAGCATTCAAAAACATTTTCCCATATCATGTCTGAAGCTTTGGAGATTCCATTTTATATCCGTCTGATATTTATAGCTCTTCCTCTTTCGTGAAGTTTGCGTTTGAAGCCTTCCAACAACTTCAATCATTGTCTTTACGGTGACTGAAGGTCTTATATTGTTGCCAGTTATCTCACCGGTGGTCCTTTGCTCCCAGATGTTCCTCTCAGCCCAGATTTTCCTTTCTGACCCTGGATCACAAAGATTTAACGTTGTAGAACTCCAATGTGAGTTCACGGGAGACAACACACGGCACCTGCAGTCATCTAGTGAAGTCCTTACTTGTTCACCTTTGGATCCTTTCGGTCCTTGTTGGCCTCTGGGTCCCGGATGTCCCTAGAAATGACCATTACGGTTTGAAAAAAGGAAACTTTGGGGTGGCTTTAAAGGACAACCGACACCACCGGACAAGTTGTGTCCATAATTTGATCACTTCAAATGACTTTCACTGAGCGCATTTTACAAAAATTCCACCGCATATAGCTATATTTTACGTTTTAAGACTCGCGCTGAATATTCTGTTTTGTTTTTGAGATTCCTGATGTGACGTCACGTCAGAAACGCCCCTGACGGAGAAAGCGACTCACAATGCATTTTGGGTACTTTGTTTGGTCTGAAAACTTCATGTTGATCTGTATTGATGGTGAAATTAGAAGGAAAACACATAAATAATGCGATGGTGAATCGTTGTGTGTTGCACCAAGACTGCTATTTGATACTAGTTGACACAAATTCCCAGCAGACAAATCAGCCCATTTCCAACGGAGCTTGGGCGCCATCTTGTGCATTTTCTGGGCGAATTGATACGGAAGGACTTCTTTAATCGATTGCAAACATGTATGCTTTCCTCTTCAGAACTATTTGAATCATATTCATACCTGGATGAGGAACAAGAAAGCATCTTCTCCGAACCTGAACTCTCTGAAGCCATTGTTTTGATTCTGGAGCAAGGCAGTGTGTGACCAATAGTGACATCACGAAAAATGGGGCGGAACTTTCTGATTATCCCCAGTTCCGAGCTCATTTTGTGGCAGTTTTGGGACACTTTAAGTCATTTTTATTGGTGTTTTGAATTTGACTAAAAATATCAGCCTGTGTGTTTTGGGTATTTTAGATGCTATAAAACGTTTTTCTGATGTCAGTTAGGAAACAAAAAAATGGTGTCGATTGTCCTTTAAAATCAAACCAATGGCAGACTTACAGGAAGTCCTTGGGCACCGGGTTTACCTCTGTCTCCATCAAGACCCACTGGACCCTGCAAAATGTCATACATGACATGACGATGCAGATCTTAAAATCATGGCGGTACGTAAGTGGTGGGGTGCACAGGAATGGGAATTTCATCATCCAAAATCCACTTACATAGTTTCCTGGGTCACCTGAGTCTCCTCTATCACCTCTGTTACCAGGAGGGCCCTGCCATGAGGCACATCGAGAAAAAAAATACAAATGTGGTACGGTGTGAACATAAAATATAGATGGCAACGTTCCCCCTATCGCTCCCAAACAAAGCGGCGACATATCACATCAAATCTGACACTAAAATATTTATTGTTGCACACGGTCTTAAAATCGCAGGCCTTGAAACGAGCCGTCTTGAACATCGGGATGGTGTGAAGTTGTCTGCTTGGCTCGCCTCTCTCACCAGAGGGAACGTGTTCCCTTTAACACGCAACTGTCATGAGATCAGAAGTATTAAAAAAAAAACGAGCTACTGTGCCTTGACTTTAGCTCCTCTTTTGAAAACGTCAATCACACCCATGCTCCATTTGGAGTCTTCTGTGAGTCTTCATGTTGGATGAACTCAGATTTGAATCCACGATCTCAGAATTTAATAGAATCCACATCTCATGGCTAAATCTCAGAGTACAGTGATACCTTGGCTTACGAATTTAATTGGTTCCCAGACAGAGTGTGTAAGGTGAAAAGTGTGTATCCCGAGAATTAATTTCCCATAGGAAACCATTCAAATGAGAATAATCCGTTCCCAGGTCCCCATAAAACATAATTTTCTACTTTCTAATTTTGTAATCCTTGCTTAAAACTACACAAAATATACATTATTTTACGTATAATAAATGTGCTATGGTTTTATAATTAAAGAAATAAACTGAACTGTATAATAAAGTCGTTCTATTTACCTTTGTGATGGTCGTTGATAGCTTGATGGAATGGAGTGGCCGCTTTCATCAGCATTAAACCCTTGATGAGGAATGTAGCCTTCTTCTTCCACCATCTTGAGGAATGACCCCTTGTAGGTGCTTTCTCTGCGATAATTTTACCTTATTCCTCATCAATTGTGTTCTGTTTAGTTGGGTTGATAGATTTTTGCATCAAGTGTACAGATGGCTTGTGCAGGTTATTTGTGGAGCATGATTGTTTGGACTTTTAACCTTGCAGTCTACACTCTGCCTTTATCAAAGTTGAAACTCTCACTGTCATCTGCCTGTCTTTAATATTTAAACCACCTCCCCTCACTGCTGCGTTCTTGACCAATCACGTGGCTTTAACCGAAGACTGGGGCCGCAGAATAGAGGACAAAAAAAGTCGGCAGCCATTTTCTTTTTGGAGACAGGCTTCACTCTCTATCTGTAAACCCCACACCCCTCACAGCTGCGTTCTTGACCAATCACATAGTTTTAACCGAAGACTGGGGGCGGGGAATAGAGGCAAAAAAACAGTCAGCTGCCATTGTGTTGTTAGAAGAACGGGCTCGTTAGCGAACTACACATCACTCATTGAGGCAGCTCCGTGTGTATCCCGAAAAATGTTTTCGTAACCCGAAAAGTTCATAAGCCAAGGTGTTCGGAAACCGAGGTATCACTGTAGCAGTAATCAAAGAAGAAAAACTCACTCTGTCGCCTTGGCGACCTGGGGGTCCTTCTATCTTGCTGTCCTCCCCTTGCCCGCCCTAAAAAGCAACAGAATCATCCAATTTCAAAAACGTGAATTGAGAATTACTCGTTCGGCTAACGCGGCAAATGTTTCTTTCAAAGAATGGCGTAATCATGTCCATATTACAGTGCGGGTGATTTCCAAGTGTTAGAATGAATCAACGTCTCGCTCTCTGTGGAACTCGATGACATTAATTGAACAATAACAGACGCGGGATGGATTTTATCCGGCATGTGTTGCGCACGTGTCAAATGAATAGATTAGCAAAAAAATGATGACAAAATTGAGAAAATAATTGGGAATAGTGAAAGGCCATGGCGAAATGAGAATATAAAAAGTGACTGGGACAATAGTTTCAATATGTCTTGTATCACGTCGGCTGCACGTTTTGGTTGTGGGGATTCAATCAAGCTCACATGTGAGCAGTATGATTTGGATTAGTCAACAAGCTATTATTTTCTGACAACAATACAGCCACGCGCATCCAAGATGTCTTAAAGATTTTTCAATCGGTTTTGTGACTCAAAATGTTCAACTTACTCGGATGATTGCACACGTAAATGCTAGCAAGTGTATTAGATGCGCTAACACAAGTGGAAATCCAGACAGCTATTTTACTGCGCATGCACACGTTATGCTTTTATTAATCCAACCGTACGCAGCGATAAAAAAATATATATATGCAGTGATACCTTGACTTACGAACTTAATTGGTTCCCAGACAGATTGTGTAAGGTGAAAAATATGTATTCCAAACATTTATTTCCCATAGGAAACCATTAAAATGAGAATAATCTGTTCCCAGGTCCCCATAAAACAATTTTCTCCTTTCTAATTTTCTAAGCCTTAAAACTACACAAAATATACCTTATTTAATGTATAATAAATGTGGTATGGTATTATAATTAAAGAAATAAACTGTACTACAGCAAAGTCTCGTTATATCGATATTCAAGGGAGTCCGAAAAAATATCGATATAACCGGAACTATCGATATATCCGACCCTGTTTGCATGTAATTTTCTCCTTGCGTGCATAGAAATAGTATCGATATATCCGATATCGATATAACGAGACTTTACTGTATATAATAAAATTCACTGCTGCGTTCTTGACCAATCACGTGGCTTTAACCGAAGACTGGGGGCGGGGAATAGAGGACAAAACAGTCGGCTGCAATTTTGTTGTTGGAAGAACGGGTTCGTTCGCGAACGACACATCACTCATTGTGGCAGTTCCATGCACGAAAAAAGTTCTTATGCCAAGGTAAAGTTCGTATGCCAAGGTAAAATTTTCATACATGTAACGTTCGTAAACCAAGTTCGTAAGCCAAGGGGTTCGTAAACCGAGCTATCACTGTAAATACGATTGAGGATGACTTTTGCTGGTTTGCTGTGAAGATAGTAGCGATTGGCGGCGGCATTGTCATTGGCTATAAACTGTTGAGAGCAACTGGATTTCAGCTGAAACGCTGTTTGGAAGATCGGTTCCCAATAAAAAAAAAAAAACATTCCCGTTGTCATATGCCGTACATTATTTGAAATGATTAGAAAAAAAAATATGGCGAAACGTATAAATTATGACAGTTTTTTTCCCTATCAATGCGACAACATTGCCTGCGTGTGTAGCTAACTAGCTAACTGTCTAACTGGCTATCTTAATTTTGATGTACATGTGTGTAAATTTTTGAAAAAAATTATAGTTAGGGTTCCTGTTACATCATAAATTATGACAATTGAGCTCACTATCAAGCTTCCTACCTAGACTATATATTTGCTATCTGTTAGTTATCTAGTAGCTATCTATTAGCGTTCTAGCTAGCTGGCTAGCTTTCTATCTGAGTTGCTTCTGGGTTGAGTGAACGCTGGCGCGTGTGGCTGCCGCTGCTCACACGCAGAAAAACTTATCCTCTGACTGAAAAGTGACCTTGAGAGTTTTGAAAGGCGCTTATAAATGAAATGTATTATTATTATTATTATTATTATTATTATTATTACTTCCGAACAATTTTCTCACAGGGCTACCTTAACCGACAATCGTTAGCCGCTGTAACGTGTAATAAGTGCGGAACGAATGGTATCCCAATGTACCTTTTCACCTTTTGGTCCTGGTGGTCCTTGTGAGCCGTGGAGTCCTTTGTGACCCTACAACAAGAGGAGCAGTCCGTTATTCGGACAAAGTTAACCTTTTACAATTAAATTACAGCTCTGTTGTCATTCATTGAATGAATATGAGGGAAAAAAAACTCAGAAATAGGCTGGCCACAATAAAAAAACTGTTGCGACCAATCAATTTCTGATGTGACCGACATTTTGGTCACCTCGTCAAAGGAGAACAAGTAAATGAACTAATTTGCCATCATTCCCGAATTTATTCGGGAATTGAAAAGTGTGACGTGGAGCGCCATTATCGAATTTGTTCTGGATTTGGTTTTTCCTTGCGGGGGGTGCGGAGAAAGCGCTGGTCAGACCTCTGGCAATGTTTTTTTTCCATGTATAGCACTTTGTTGTAGCTTCAGTTGTTGTTAATTGTATCGTAGTATGTGTTGATTGTATCGTACAGCTGGCCCAATTTTATGCTCAGATTACTACAGACCCATATAATTTAGGAATTAACTGTTTTTTTCTGATGAAAGAAGACAGTCAAAGGTTTCTTACGCTGAATTGAATGTTTATGTAGTCCTAAAACTTAATATTCTGTAGGTCCTGCAATTTTAGTGAAAATGACAAAAACCCTGTCATTGCATTTTGGACAGCCGCCCTCATTTCAAGCTCATATAACTCCAGACCCATATAATTTCAGAATTAACTCTTTTTTTTCCCGATGAAATAATGCATAATGCATAATATCACGATGCTGAATTAACTCATTCACTGCCATTTACGAATTTATTCGGGAATTGAAAAAAAAAATGACGTGGAGCGCAATTCCCGCATTTTTTCGGGTTTTGTTTTTTTTCATGCTTGGATGCCGATAAAGCGCTGGCCTTGGCCTCTGGCAATGTTTTTTTCTTTTCCACAAGGGGTCAGCATTTCCTTTTTTTCCATGTTAGCGCTTTGTTCCACCTGTAGCTGTTCTTAAAGCGCCATATAGCTCAATATGTATTATAATTGTATTTTGTACAGCCACCCCCATTTAAACCTCATATATCTCCAGACCCATACAATTTAGGAATTAACTTTTTTTCTGATGATATAAGAGAGTCTAAAGTTTCTTACTCTGAATTGAATGTTTATGTAGTCCTAAAACTCAATATTCTGTGGGTCCTGGAATTCAAGTGAAACTGACAAAAACCCTGGCACTGGAGTGGACACATATTCACACATCGTCTGGCAGTGAATGAGTTAAATATATGTTGTATGTATTTTTTGGGGGGTGTACTGTAATTTTAACAGGTTGTAAACTATTTAACTGTCAAATGGATCAGGTCATTCTATAAAGTCACAAATGGAACGCCCGGAATGATTCATTCTCCCTTGAGTGTAGCGACTGACAACCACAGAGCGGAACAATGTTTCCTCAGTGGCTAACAGCAATAATAGAAATCTAACAAAATCTCACTCTGGGTGATTGTTTTATCACTTTTACTCAAGCGGATTTCCTTTAAAGGACTACCGACGCCTCCGGACAAGTTGTGTCCATAATTTGTAAAATCACTTCAAATGACTTCTACTGAGCGTATTTTACAGATTCCACGGCGCTTAATATTCAGGAAGTCTTGTTTTCGAGTTGATGACGATGCCCTAAGTGACGTCACGTCTGGAACGCCCCTGACCGAGAAAACAACACACATTGCATTTTGGGTATTTTGTTTGGTCTAAAAACGTCTTGTTGATCCGTGTTGATGGCGAAATTAGTAGGAAAAAACATAAATAACGCGATGGTGAATCGTTGTGTGTTGCACCAGGACTACTATTTGATACTAGTTGACACAAATTCCCAGCAGACAAATCAGCCCATTTCCAACGGAGCTTGGGCGCCATCTTGTGCATTTTCGGGGAGCTACATTGCAGTCCAGACGCCTCAAAATGACACCGAAGGACTTTTTTAATCGATTGCAAACATTTATGCTTTCCTCTTCAGAACTATTTGAATTATATTAATAACTGGATGAGTAACAAGAAAGCCATTGTTTTGATTCTAGAGCAAGGCAAGACGTCCTGGTGTGATGTCATGAACAAGAACCGGGACCTTCTGAAACTCGGCATTCCACGTTTTTTGGGTATTTTAGATGCTATAAAACGTTTTTCTGATGTCAGTTAGGAAACAAAAAAAAATGTGTCGGTTGTCCTTTAAGAAAAAAAAAGTGATGATTTCACACCTCATAGCCTGGAATTCCCGATTCTCCCAGCTGGCCCATTCTTCCAGGATCACCCTGGGGAAATAAATCCACATTTAGTCCACTTTAACCCAAAATCCAATTAAGTCTGTCAGTCCAAAAGAGCCTTGAAAAGCGAATGAGTGTTTTACCACTGGACCTATCGTTCCTCTTGCTCCCTTCAGTCCAACAAATCCCGGCGATCCACGTTCGCCCATTGCCCCGCTCTCTCCCAGGTGACCTTGGTGTCCTTTGGTGCCCTGGCGGAGAGGCAGTCAATAAGCAGGTATGTAACGGGGGTGAAAACCCCGCCGACTTCAGTGGCAATTTCCAATTTACGATCGGAGAATATCCCGAGAAGTTATCTCTTTATCTGAAAGTGTTCAATCCCTTCCACTGGGATAGAAAATCGATTTGGAGGGGAAAGTGACTGGTGGACAAACCTTATCTCCTGCTTTTCCTCTTACGCCAATTTTGCCTGGTTTACCCTCTTGACCCTTTTTGAAAGTAGAATGATTTTAAGCGGACAAAAACAAGACGTCTTATTGATTGCGAGAATCCAATAGACATTTACCCTCACTCCCGACAGTCCGGGGGGCCCAGAGGGTCCATCCTCTCCTTTCTGGCCTATTTCACCCTTGTCTCCCATGGCACCTTCTGCGCCGGCATCCCCTTTCTCACCCTGAAGGGAGATCAGTGTAGCGGTGGAACAATTTATATCGATGTATGTGGCTCAGGGGGATAGTGATACTCGTGCTGATAAAAACAAACAATTGGACTTGATGAAAGTTACTCAAACATAAATCCTAATACACAGCAAATAGGCAAAACATTTTATCTTCAATAAACCACGGACATGAACATACATGTTAAGTTTCAGAAATCATAAATCGGGAGATTTTCGTACTCGCGACTCTGTGGTGTGTGTTAAAATAATGTGAGTGTTACAAAAGTGTAAATTAGAATTAAAAAAATCCCAAAACACGTTCATTGTTTATTTATGGATTCAATTGGTATAAAAAAATATATTTTGTTTTTTACATTTTCTTTTGTTTTACCTGACAAACGAACTGTCTGTATTGTGTCAATAGTTGCTTTATAAAGTCAGTATTGTGGTCAAAATCGTGAGACTTAAACGACCAAATCGTGAGACTTAACATGATGATACACACAGCAAATAGCCAAAACATTATATCTTAATAAACCACGACATAAAATTTGCCTTTGTATATTTTTTTCCTTAATTTAACAAAGCAAAATGAAATCAAGTAGAACAAAGGTTGGCTATGTGGTTTGTATGTTCTTTAGTTAGCTGGCGAGCTAGTTACCTCGTTAATGCTGTTTATTTTTATTATGTTATTTTAATCTTATTCTTTATTGGTTGGTTAGTTTGCCCATTATCTTGACAAGAAGCATCGTTGGCCAAGTGGGCACTACTAGGTCAGAACGTGAATATGCTAGTTTCCATGTTAATTTCTTCATATGTGGGTTTTTAATCGGTTGAATTCTTACTTTTATAAAATGGCCGGATAAGTAGTTACGGAAGTAGCTACATTAGCAACACCTGGTGTTAGCTAACTGTTTCATTTATTGGTTTACGATTTCGTTTCTATGCTAATTAGCTAGCGAAGTGTTCACAAGTGTAAGTGTAACACAAGTCACGCTATTTGACGGGAGTTAGAATACTCAATAAATATAGCCACAAGATCGTCTTTACTACGGTAGGTAATGAGTTAGTTGGCTAGCTTGTTACTTTATACTTTTCTGCATGTTGTTGTTTGGCTAATCAGAAAGTGTTAGCGATTTGGATAATGCGCTAGCTAGTTTAACAGTTGTTTGCTTCGCCTTATTGACAACAACGAACGACAAGATATAACTGGATTTGAACTCATTTGGTTCTCTTTTCTGAGTTTCTTGGACTGACTGTTGAGTTGAGTCAGATTTTGAGCTAAATATAAAAACGTAGTTCACACTTCTGTTCCATTTTATAGATATGATGCTTTACCTTCACTCCATCAGGTCCACTTGGTCCAGCCTCACCATCAATGCCATTCTCACCCTTAGAAAGATTTTTTATTTAAAAAATATAGATAATTATTTATAATTTAACTACTACTGTACATGCTATTATACACTCACATTTTCACACGACAGCTTTATTTATGATACTCACTCTTTGGCCAATCAAGCCCTGCTCTCCTATGTTGCCGGATGGACCGAGGTCACCCTGTGACCGAATAGTAATCCTTCAGGTAAGCTTAAGGTCTAAAAATGTCGCACATGATTCGACTGTGTGGTTGTTTCAAATAAAGTGGCTGATATGTACCTTGTCCCCAGGTTCACCAGACAGTCCACCATCGCCAGCCTTCCCCGGCAAGCCCTGAATCGATCAACAAACCAACTTTCAATCATCAGCACATATTCTGAAGCATGTTTTGTGATCAAACTCACCAAGGGACCTATCTCCCCCGTCGGCCCACCTGTTCCTGGAGGCCCGGCTGCGCCCTACGCATACACACACGCAAAGGTAGGCCATGAACGTGACGGTTTTGACAACCACTAAAAATGACAGCGAAGGAGGCGAAATGAATGTGTGAAAATCAATGGGATGGCGTGCGCGTGGGCCGCAAATTAATCTGCAATGGAAAGTGCTTTGAAAATCACGCACAAGAGTCTTTGTAAGTGATGGAGACGAGCCTGTTGCCTTGGCAACGCCGTCAAGACGGCGATATAACTGTCTAGGCAGGTATAGGATGTTGTGACTCATCGTCTCACTACTTGTCTAAATGGCGTTGACGAGACTCGGGTGCTAGAAAACGGATTATTCTGCTCAGCGTTTTCCTTTCGCAATTCTTTACAGTTTGTTTCCATAGCAGATGGGGAGGAAGGTGATTTCACAGCTACATGTTTGTTTATATGTCATACATTCCAGGACTGCGGCAATATAACTGGGGAAACTGTCAAGAGTTACGTGAGTGTTAACATACAGTAGGTGGGAATTTCGACACTTACTTGAGGGTTTCATAGTGACTCATTTGCCTTGAAATAACATACTGTATGTGCGATTCACAGAGGCTTGATGACAGACAATCGGATTGTGCATTATATATAATATTCCTCAGACACATGGTTCTTATCATAATAATAATAATAATAATAATAATAATAATACATTACATTTTAAGCGCCTTTCAAACCTCTCAAGGACACTTAACAGACAAGCATAGGTACTATAATAAATAAAATACAATCATAAAGAGAATACAATAAATAAAATACAATTATAAATAGAAACAAGAGATAGAGCTACACAGAAAATGCCATTTTAAATAGGAGGGTTTTGAGATGGGACTTGACTTATCTTGGAACAAAGAAATGCAAAGGACCAAAAAACAAAAACAAATTTGATGACAATTGATTAAAATATGACTTACGGCATCCCCGGCAAGTCCTTTGTCCCCTGGAGCGCCAGAGTGCCCTTGTGTGCCCTAAAATCAAGCACCTATTATTATTTATGAATAAAAAAAAACTGGTCTCTTGTAGTTAATGCCAGATAAGAATGGTCACGTACTGGAAATCCATTCGGACCAGCTTCACCGGGTTCGCCTAGCTTTCCCTGCAACACAATGAAGCAAAATTAATTTTAATCATATGTATATAATTTATCTGGATGTGTATAATAATTCAGGAGTGAACATTTGGAAAATGTTTTATTAAACCAGAATTCAAGCTCAAAATAGCCAATTACCATGTGTCTTGGCCTTGTCTATGAAAAGTCTGAAATTACCGTTTGTATTATGTACACAGTCATACCCCCCTCCCCCCCAAAAAATGTAAATAGTAATTATTTGTTTGTTTGTTTGTTTTTTAATTTTCTGACACTGTACCTCATGGCCAGCGTTGCCTGTCTTTCCTGGTGGACCATCAGGGCCCTGCAAAGTACAGATTCAAGTTATTTTCTTTCCACCTCCCCCATAAAAATCCCCCATAGTTAAACCGTTGCAGAGACGTGTACAGTGATACCTTGGCTTACGAACTTAACTGGTTCCTAGAAAGTGTGTGTAAGGCAAAAAGTGTGTATTCCAAACATTAATTTCCCATAGGAAACCATTAAAATGAGAATAATCCGTATAATATATCCCCATAAAACGTAATTTTCAAGCAATTACGTCAATTTTCGTAATTTTAAATACGATTTAAAACTACACTCAATATACCTTATTTTATGTATAATAAATGTGTTATGGTATTGTAAATAAAGAAATAAACTGTACTATATAATAGTCGTTTTATTCACCTTTGTGATGGTCGTTGATGGCTTGATGTAATGGATCGCTTTTTACATAAAGTGGCTCAAGGAGCTATTTCAGGCGCTCCAAGAACCGGCTCGTTCGCAAACGACACATCACTCATTGTGGCGCTCTGTGAGTTTCCCGAAAAATAGTTTGTATGCCAAGATTATATTGTCGCGAACATTAGACAATTGTAAAGGTGGTCACCTTTACTCCAGCAGGACCGTCTTCCCCGACTATGCCATCCGGACCACTCGGACCCTCAAGAAAAGAGAAGAAAAATATATATTTTTAAATCGTTCTGAAACATTGTGAGTAAAATGGCGGCTTTCACGGTCATTAGTTGGTGTGGTTTCAAACACAGAGTAATTTAAGTGGGAGCAAGTTTACCGCAATTTTGATAAACTTTACACAGTCCATGGGAAGTTTCTCGGAAAGGCCTGCTACGACCAAACGCATGATTCGGCAGACGCTTCAGATGCTGATGAAGCTTTACCTTGAGCAACTTCAAGCTGTCGAGTGTTAGAATCTTTCACACGAAGCGAGAAATTTGCCTCGGAGATCGTCGGCTGTGCTTTAAACTGGAGGATTGTGGTGAGCACCAGGTTTCGGAAATTATCTAACGTCGATTGGCTAGCCGTGGGCAATATGCTAACAGAGAGTACGAAACCAAAGTTCTCAAACGCTGATGTCTCATGAACATCAGACGTACTAAGTAAACATTAATCTTCATACGTACAACAGCTTAAAATAAAGAACAAGTTGCGTGCAAGCAGCCAAGTCGCCTCTTCAAATAGCCGTTCTATCCCTGAAAATGTGAAACTTAATGAGGATTTTTATCAGCCAGCGTATTAAGGAGATGTGTGTTTTAATTCTATTTTCCAGGGACCCGGTGTAATTTTCAACACTTATGGTGATCAGATATTGCATTTGTGATGTCAGGGGAGGATTGTTAAACTCATTTCCAAAATGAAATGCCTTCATTATCCGCGCTCGCTTTCAATTGTTCATCCAGTGCATCCGTTTCTCTCTCTCTCTTTGCCGCATCTCATTAGATCAGTTGAATAATGACAAAGGCAATAGACTTTGCACTCAACCGCCTCTCCTTGCTTCACCACATGTTCCTGACAGTATATCATTGACCCGATTCTTTTACGAAGGAGACGTGTGTTTTTTGGCAGGCACAATATCAATGTCCCGTGACGTGCGTGAATCTTTGAATTTACCGCAGATTTGTGATATATCTGCAAAAGTGATGTATGTTTCTTTTCCAAGACACATTAAGTTACTTACCTTAATGCCTTTGGGTCCTCTGGTGCCACCTGATCCCCGTAAGCCAATAGGGCCCTAACAATAGCAATATCCAAGATACACACTGTCAATACTGAAATTGTCTGGCAACCATTTCAAGATGTACCCCAAATTTGCACTATAGTAATCCAAAAGAAAACCCATTCAAATACTTTGACAGATCTCAAACCCATCAATGGTTGTGAGCACAGGTGTCAAACTCAAGGCGCAGAGGCCAGATCTAGCCCATCACCTCATTTTAGGTGGCCCGCATAAGCAAATCAAAGATGGCAACTTTAATGATGCAGGCTAAATCTCAACTTGAATTTCAAATTCTCATTTGTAATAAATAAGAGTTATAATAATCATTTTCGTGTTATCAAACACCTTATTACAGTAAGTTCAAACTTCTTTATCTGGTTTCATTCCTAACAACCCTATAAGGGAAACTGTATCTAAAATCGGGTCCGCAACAAAAATGAGTTAAACAACCCTATTTTGAGGATCAAGATAGGGTGCTTACTGGAATTCCTTCTGCCCCAGGCGGGCCAGTCTCTCCGGGTAATCCAGCGTGACCCTGAAAGAACAAACTCAAACTGCAGCGACTCACCTTTTAATATGTCGGACATGAATATTAAACGGGCTCAGTCTGTTCGCCTGAATGAATATTATCTGACTACCTTATCACATTATTGGGTAACAGAGCGTATGAAAGGGTTAAGCCGCACATAGCTAAGTAAGGACTGAGTGAACTTGGGACTCCTTACCATCGGCCCTGATTCTCCAGTTGGTCCGGGAGTGCCCATTTTCCCACGACCACCCTGTGTTGAAGGACGCATCATAATTACAGCATATGGTATCTACATTGAAGTCAGAGAAATTCTTGACTTTTTTATTTTGCTTTTGCCCCAAAAAATGGACAGCAAACTGATCCAAATTAAGACTGGCCAGCAAAAAAAAATGTGATGAGTAAAGAAAAAGACAAAGGTAAAAACAGACGAACCATTTCTCCTGCAAGGCCCGCCGCACCATTCGTCCCGATGAATCCAGGCAAACCCTGACAGAGTAGGAGAAAAGAACACTCCGTATAACTTATTTTGTTCATCACACAAGCATCTCGGTTTTGTAAAATAAACAGAGTCGTGCTGAGGTTCAACAGGAGTAAAGCATTTTTACCCTCTCGCCAAGATTCCCGACCTCTCCGGTTATCCCTGTCTCACCCTACAGAATGGAAAGTATGTCTCATTTGTCGGCGTGTTCGAGGAAAATGTAGCCATGGGCTGATCATACAACAAAAGAGAAGTTAGGATTGTGTACGCAGTGTCCTTCTGACCTTGACTCCATCCAGGCCTGTAAACCCAGGGAATCCTTGCCTCCCCGGCCTGCCCTGAATACAAAGTCAAAGTGACACAGAGAATGTGCTGTGGAATGAAAAAACACTCAGCATGCGTCCACTCGAATGGACGTTGTCGGTTGATTCGGTTCCCATTGCCTGGCCATTTGAATCTTGAATCTAAAACAGAGTCATGAGCCTCGGGCATTTCTATTTCAATGTGAAGGCAATGGTCACAAGCTATTTTACTCCCATGTCGCTAAAATCCATCTGGTTTTTGTCACCCGCGCCTTCCCTTGGTGAAACTGTAAAGTTGGTTTGCATCACAGGTTTAGCTCTCGACTGATTGGTTGACTAAAAACAGCCGACACTTTATGACCGAGTGGTGCAGTAACAGTAAAATACCAAGAAAGCAATAAGATACTGAGAAATCGACACTGATCCTGTACTACTTATTGGTGGAAATTGGGGTCAACTGATTTGCGATTGGTGCCATCAAGTCTGCCCTCACCTCAATTCCCGCTGGCCCAGCTGGCCCGATTGGCCCTTCATCACCCTGTTGAGCATAAAGTATCAAAACCCAGTGGAAGACACGGCCATCTATTCGTGATCAACCAAGGGGATGTTTCTCACAGTGGGTCCAGGTGTTCCTTGTGGACCAGGTAACCCTCGGATGCCTTGCCTCCCCTGGGAATCGACAACACCAAAAATCAACTTTTGCCACAATTTAGACAATTTGTTTACATGGATACAATACCGACTTTTGGCCCTTCTGGACCATTTTGACCTGACGCGCCGATATCACCTGGGAAACCCTAGAAAGAAAAACCAAAATCAACACTGTTACACTGTCATTCGGGATTTTAGTCCATGATATATTCATCTTGCTTTGTTCAAAACATGACGGAAACACGTCCTACCTCTGGGCCAGGAAGGCCTGCCAAACCATCTGGGCCTTTTTCACCAGTTTGACCCTAAAGACACAGTAACAGTCTGATGCAAAAGCAAATGGATCTGAGCCATACTTCAGTAGAACTGCCCAGTATGGTAAATAGCACCCTATCGCACTCCAGAGCTATATGAGACCAGAGCAGCCCCTAAGGTGTGACTCTTGCGTGACGTATCAGCACAGAAAAGTGACCACTGTGGGATACATTTAATTCTCTGCATACCTTTTTGTCAGCAAAATAACACAAAAACGTCCCAGACCATGTCATAAAGTTCAGTCAGATTTTTACTGGCCTTGCATGTTTTTTTTCCGGCAACAAGTTCAGAAATCAAAGGAGTGAGAGAACAATGTACCCTTCTGTTTTTGACGAGGAAGTGTGGCCAAACAAAGGGACTGACCTGGGGTCCTTGATTTCCAAACAGTCCCGGAGTACCAGGTTCCCCATGGACACCCTGTGAAAGTATGGGTTTTGAGTAACCATGCCAACCATTAACTCTCTTGGAACACACTGACCCTAACCAAAGGATCAAGTGAATCGAGCCAGGAATTTAAAAAGGCTAAAATTGAGCAAAATTACCTTGTCGCCTTTGAATCCTGCCTCTCCTGGTTCCCCTGGCAAACCGACGTCCCCCTGAGAGGCAAAACATACATGACACAAACAACAGTAACCATCAAAAACAATTAGAAGTACAGCGAACGTCTTGTTTTAGTCATCCAACTCAAGATGAATGCAGCATTTCAAACCTGTTTTACATGTGACTGCAGGATTGATGTTTTTTTTTAATGCAACCTGTCAAAATGTCCGATGGGAACCGTGGTTTCACTTCAGAGTGAGCGAAGTCCTGTCAATCAATTCAAAGTGACCTTAGACCACAACGCGCTACAACTCGAGCTTCAAGGGGCAGTCCCTTACCACAACCCGCATAACTCTTTTCCTGCCAAATATACAGTACTGGATACATTACATAGCATAGATCACAGCCACTGTAAAAGTAGTTGCAAAGGACCAAATAACAGGCACTTCAGATACCGCATGATCATTTTGTGGCTGCAAAGTAATCGGAGTACATGCAGAAGCTCTGTGTGAGTCATCAAAGATGTCAAAGCCGAATTTATGTTGAAAGAAACGTTGTCAAGTCCCTTAACTGAGCCTTGGTTTTTATACCTTTGGAAAATATTGATTGAATAGTGGAGGACTGCTACAGTTGCTTTTCAAGACATTATGAGAGCCATTTTACGAGCATTAAAAGCAATCCGGCGACAGTGTCCAACAGACCAAATAACATGGTTAACAAATAATCTACCTACGGTTATTTGGCAAACTCGGCCGGTTTAATGATGTTTGAGGACTAATAGTCTGAGAAGTACATGTGCATATCACCTGATCACCTTTCAGTCCATGTTCACCGGCGTTTCCCGGCACTCCCTTGGAAGCAAAAAGACAAATGGCTAAGAGATAACAAAGCCAAAGTGTGCTCCTTCCGTATCTCATCACCATGAAGTTCTTGTTTCAGGGTTTACCTTGAATCCTGGAAGTCCTGGTAAACCCATACTGCCAGCAGGACCCATCTCGCCCTTTGGAAACACAGAAGACAGATAAGGATCCACCACGGTTAAAATCACATAGTGTTAAATTGGCCGGAAAGCCTGTTGAAATACTTACAAGGAGACCAAGAACTCCGTGTGGGCCAGGAGCTCCAAAGTCACCCTGAAACAGAGAACGGAAGGACGAAATTAGACCCAAAGTTACACAAGTTAATCCGGTGCATTTTTGCACAGGTGTTTTGTTTCGGTTGGGCCCGCTGACTGAGGACTTGGCACGTGACACACAGAGACTTCTCTTGTCCTGGTCGTCAACCCGGCGCTCGCATACCATGTCCACATCCGCTCCAAAATCAGCAGAGGGATGGATGATAGGCGGCTCGCTGTGTCCTTCTCATCACCTCTATCTGGTTCTCCAAAGGACAACGGGAGATGAAAGCAGCCAAACGTGACTTACTCCCTACTCCAGACAGGAAGGGAGGCCATTGGGGGGGCTGACCTCATGCGAACAAAGGTCATCCTGGGAAGTGAAACTTAGGACGAGGCCTTCTGTTTTGCACGAATGAGAACATTGTGGCATCGGGACTACACAAAACCGACGTCCATAGGGGAATTTGGTCCCAGCTCAGAGAAACCACATTACGGCACTCAGGAGTGGTGCTCTCAATTCAGGTTTCTTTAGTCTTTGCTTTGACCATAACACCTAACAATCCAGCAGTTTGGTACGATAGCATCGTCAACTGATTCCGACAACGGCCCCCCCCATTCCTCATCTCCGGAAGTTTCCGTCACACGAGATGGACCACAGATGGCCGACCAATGAAGACAATCCCACTAGTATTGTTTCGACCACTGAGCAGAACCACTGAGACTCCGAAGAGCCAAATCTAGTAGCCAGGTCACATACGCCACCAAAGTGACATCAACATCACCGCATACGATGAGTGTCACTGCTCCCATGACAACAATTCTTCTGATTCGTATTCCGTCATTCCCTTGCCCAATAATGTTGTGCTTTCCAACTTTCGAAGGGGACTGTTTTTTGCCCTCCTCTAAGTACAGTGAACCCGATAAGGTAGAACTCCCCTGAGATAGTCTGATATTCTTCTTCACTCGTGCCCAACTCCAAATGGCCTTCAGCATACCTGAGAAGATCCAAGATCAGAGAGCATCAAAGACTGACTGTCTGCACAGTTTTTCTTTGGCGATTTGCGACTGTATCACAACACCTATTCCCCAAAATAAGAAACCGCCTCCACCAGGGAATGTCAAGAGAAACGAACATCAATATTCAATGAGAGTAAGACGATTCCAGAGCAATCTGACGCATTGTAGATGTTTTATTTGATCCCCTTCTTTTTCTACAGTTCTGTGACCGCTAAGAATGGTAAGATATCAAAACACAACTGCATAGTTCAGGTTAGATTGATTTTCATTTTCACTGCTATAGAACGTTAGCTAAGTCGGTCGGTTAGCGTGTCTGCTTCACATAAGTGAGGTTCTGGGTTTGAACCAAGAAGACGTATGTTCGGGTCCTTGAAGACTCCATATTGTCTGTGACCCTCATGAGGACAAAACGGGACCAAAGACTCGTATCATGGACCGTATTTTGAACCATTTTATTCCTGCCAATAATGCAGTATATAACCTACAACATCCGTTAGCATTGTCATTGTGTACTTACAGGGTTGCCATCAGGACCAGGGGGCCCTCTTTCTCCAAAGTCTCCAGGAAATCCCTGAGCAGAAAGACGAGGCCATTATGTAAGTTAGAGAGGGGGAAACAACTGTTTGTTTTTTGTTTTTTTTATATACAGCCTTGCCGTTATGGTTTCATTCAACTGCGCGTTAAGTGTTAAGACGTTTTCAAATTAAATCCAAGCAGAGACCATCCAATGCGCTTCCCGGGCTTTGTTTCAGACAGACTGGCAGGGAATATTTAAAAAGTGTCCAAAGCCACATGGTCAAAATATATATACATAAAAATCCATAGCCCTTTCAGTCATGAAATACTCCACTTTTTTTGTAGCTGGTGCTGTTGATTCCATTATGAAGGCAAGACCCCCTGCCTCCCCCCCAAAAAAATGATGCATGCTCATCAGCATGCCAAAGTCAACATGCACATCACAGGGAAACATCACACATGTCTGCAAAAGACAAGAATGATGACCAAGAGGAGAAAAAATAATGTGTTGTCTTCTGTTTGGTGATTAAAGTTCAAATCATTAAAAAAAAAAAAAAAGATACTCTTCATTTTTTTTCCCCCCGATTTTCTTTGTGCCTCTGATCTGGAACATTTGGCTGATGTGCATCAAGCAATAAGCGGTAATTGGTGCAACATGAAGCCCCCAGGAAATGTGGAAAATGTTGCCTCTCTCCAGAAATGCCAATAAATGTCTTGGTTTGATCAGAAACACATGCAAGACTTTCACAAATTGGCAACCTTTTTTTTAAAAAAAAATGAGTGGTTCCTCCTAAAAAAAAAGGAAAAAAAACACTCCAGACAATCGCTAATTAGGACTCTTGATTTAATGAGCAGCAGATTTGAGCGTATAACAACCCCGATTGTTTTAAAATGGCACATCTACCGTGCATATGTCTGCGCTTTTGTGCGCAAGCTACTCACTTTTGCTGATTTGGGGAAAATAAAACCAAGAGCATTACGCAAAACTAATGAGCTCACGGAGAGAGAAAAATAACTCATGACAAGGCGATGACGAGGTCGACTTTTTTGGGCACAACTGACACTTAGCGTCTTCAAACTGCAGGAAAAGCGTTTTTTTTGAACTGCACTTGGAAGACAAAAGCAAAGGACCGTACAATAAAAACATTCTTGGCATTCTTCGCCTCGTCGTGAAAGAAGACGCGCGCTTGTGATGTTCGCACGAGGTGATCGTTTCAGAAGTTTTAGGACATGGCTTGACTAAAATGATACTCTGGAAAATGAGGAGGATGAAAAGTGTGTGGAGAGAAAACTTTACCGGCCTACCCATCTCGCCCTTCCGCCCATGAACACCCGGAATTCCCTGAAACAAACACATTAACAAAGAAGCAAGTGAGCAAAATGGATTCCCTCTCATGAAATAATCACATACAGTAAAGTCTCGTTATATCGATATCGGATATATCGATAGTCCCGGTTATATCGATACTATTTCTATGCACGCACGGAGAAAATTACATGCAAACAGGGTCGGATATATTGATAGTCCCGGTTATATCGATATTTTTTCGGACTCCCTTGAATATCGATATAACGAGACTTTACTGTAATTTGATTTTAGAATGGATTAAATTTATATTAATTAAAAAAGAAAAAAAAAAACTTCTCGCTATATTTAGTTCAGTTGTATTCAACTTTGAAATGCAACGTATTTGCATTTGATGATTTAAAAATGCTTGTTTTTGAACTTTTGGGTATCATTTTACCAAAATGAGCAATAACTTTTACATTTGATCATGCCTCACCGCTGCGTTAATGCATATCATCATGTTGCTAAATAAAAAAAAAGAAATCCATGTCAAGAGAAAATAAAATGAAACCATGTCATGCTGAAGTAGATCGAAACTGTCAATCAAATATCGTATATTCATATGAATAGCATTTCAATATAATTTTGAGTGTGAAAATGTATTTAATTGTCTCGAGTGTATTTTTTTATAATGAAAGACAATACCGTCCTTTTTTTTTTTACCTCATTTATGCCGAGCGTGTTCATATGAACACATAAATTCATTAAAAAAATCTAAATAAAGTAAAAACACAATGTAAAATACACAATTAACAATACAATAATTGCATATAATGAACAATAATTAATGTGGCAAGAAACAAAATTAATGCATTTGAAAATGAATGTATCTGTGTAAATGTGTTAATTTTAGGGTTCTTGGAACTTGCTCACACCAGGTAGTGACAATCTGTCCGACATCTGAATTTTTTTTAATTATGACAATGCACTTTGTTCATAACTTTGCGAAACAAACATTAATTTCTGTATTTTTCGGTGTATAAGGCGCACTGCAGTATAAGGGGCACCCGCAGTGAATGGTGTATATACTTTTTTCCACATACAGTGATACCTTGGCTTACGAACTCAATTGGTTCCCAGACAGAGTGTGTAAGGCGGTGTGTAAAGTATGTATCCCAAAAATTAATTTCCCATAGGAAACCATTAAAATGAGAATAATCCGTTCCCAGTTCCACATAAAACATAATTTACTACTGTCTATCTTTGTAAGCCTTAAAACTACACAAAATATACATTATTTGGATTGGATTGGATTGGATTGGATTTGCCTTTATTAGTCTCGCAGTGGAGAAATTTACATTTTACAGCAGCAAAGTTTTATGCATAATAAAGGTGCTATGGTATTATAATGAAAGAAATAAACTGTACTGTATAATAAAGTTGTTTTATTTACCTTTGTGATGGTCGTTGATGGCTTGATGGAATGGAGTTGCCGGTTTCATCAGCATTAAACACTTGATGAGGAACGTAGCCTTCTTCTTTCCCCATCTTGAGGAATGATCCCTTGTAGGTGCTTTCTCTGCGATAATTTTATCTAGTTCCTCATCAATTGTTTTATGTTTCTGGGTTGATAGCTTTTTGCATCAAGTGTACAGATGGCTTGTGCGGGTTGTTTGTGAAGCTTGATTGATGGAATATTTTAACCTTGCAGTCTACACTCTGCCTTTGAACCATCAAAGTTGAAATTCTCTCACTGTCGTCTGCCTGTCTCTTTAATGTTTAAACCACATCCCCTCAGTGCTGCGTTCTTGACCAATGACGTGGCTTTAACCGAAGACTGGGGGCGGGGAATAGAGGACAAAAACAGTCGGCTGCCATATTCTTGTTAGGAGAACGGGCTCGTTCGTGAACGACACATCACTCATTGTGGCAGCTCTGTGTGTATCCTGAAAAATAGTTCGTATGCCAAGGTAAAATATTCATACATTTAACGTTCGTAAACCGAAAAGTTCGTAAGCCAAGGGGTTCGTAAACTGAGGTATCACTGTACACCGGAAAATAGATCATACGGGGGCTAACGAATTTAATCTCTTGGCTCTTTCAGAGCAATCTCACAGACACTCACTCTCTCGCCATCAAGACCAGGCAGGCCAAAGAGCCCCGGGATGCCGATGTTCCCCTGAAGAGATTAACGTCACAAGTAAGGAAATGCATCTTTTGGCCCGGAATTTTGTTTTAGACGCTGTTCAAGACGAGCGGGGCCTTGAGGCCAGTGTATATGCCCATGGACTGCATGGTGCTGGCTTCCACGATGTAGTCCAAGGGCACATACCCTCGCGTCAAGAATCTCCGATGACCTTTGCGTCCGACCTGCTCGGTAGAGAAAAAGATGTTACACAAAAACCTCATTCAAATCTATCCTGGTGCATCCACGCAAATTCTGTGACAATTTCATGAGTCGTCTGTTTGATACTAGCATTGAACTCACCTTGATTCCCTTTGGCCCCGGATCACCTATCGGCCCAGGTAAACCCTGAATGGACAAAAAAATAGATCACAAAGTGTGTTTGTGAATCCAACTATCGGAATTTTCAATTTAATATTCCAGTTGATGAATACGTTTTCAGGGAAGTCGCTGCTTTACTGTAGTATACTTTTACAATAATTTTACAATTAAGATACAAAATGTTTGCTGTGTAATTGCAGGTGTTAATGAGAGGAAAAAGTTCATACCAAAAACTGGTTTGAAATATCAACTGAATCAACCAACCAAAAAATAAAAAATAAAAAAGTAAAACGATATTTTAACCAAATTCACTACATGAGTGAGGTCTCTGAATGTGCCCATTCAGATACCTCACTCCTGCTGTTATTTCAGTTTGAAGTCTACTTTTTATTAATAATAATAATCATCCATTTGATTTCTCAGCGCCTTTCAAAACTCTCAAGGTCACTTTACAATCACAGGATATTTTTTTCTGTGGGTGAGCAGCGGCAGGCACACGCGCCAGTGTTCACTCAACCAGGACGTAACTTGGATAGAAAGCTAGCTAGCTTTTTATTGCTTTTTTTTTTTTTTTTTTTTTGAAAAGTTGAAGTGGGAAATGTAGTTAGGGGGACATCTCGTGTTCAAGTGTAACAACTTTTTCTAAACCTATCAGAAAAGGTGGTCCTCACTCCATATCTGGACCTCACAAAAAAACGTAACAGGAATGTGTGTGTATGCATGTATGTGTATATCTGTGTGAAACAATGACAATGATGATTTTTTTTCTGTGTGGCCCTGGTCAACCAACCCTGCAAGACTAGATTCACTGCACCTGCCTGCCAGGATAACCTTTGACCCCGGGGCTTCCATCTTCTCCCCGTGTACCCTTGGGAGAAAAGGAATGAAAGAGAGATCAGCGCAAAAGTGGCACCAGGAAGAAGGTAAGTCTTATTTAACGTGCGCTTGTGTTTTGAATTGGAAATACATTTTGTTGCGGTAATGGGTCATCTGTGGTATGTACAGATTATTTGTGATGATTACTTGAGAAATTAAAATTCAAATATTCCCCATCAATGAGCTGGAATTCTCCACAGCAAATCCACTTGGGAATCTTGTTGAAAAGGAATTGCAAACTTCCAAAGATTATTTTATGGAGAATCCAAAAAAACAGGCTGTTCCGTTTACTCAGTTCAAAATGTTTCCTTATTCAATAGCCACAAGTTCTGCTGGAGCAAAGTCATTTATGTGCAATAAAAACATTTTGTATGATGTTATAAAAAAACAACAACAACTGAAGGCATTTTTTGGTACAATAAACCATTCATTGTTTAAATAAAAATAAGGAATGTGATCATCGCTCATCACCCTAGTCAAAAAATTACATCATATTTAAAAATCAAATTCTTCCTAGGGAGGGTCAGGATGCCATTTTGGTCACTATTATTATTATTATTAGTAGTAGTAGTAGTAGTATTTTATTTTTTATTAGTTGTAGTAGTTGTAGTATTTTGATTATTATAACAACTATTGTAATTATTATTATTATTGTTAATAATAATATTATTAATATTGCTACTTTTATTATTTGTAATAGTAGTACTATATAAATCAATCTGTATTGTAGTAGTAGTATTAGTAGTAGTGATGGTATTATTATTATTATTGATAATAATAATAGTTGTATTATTTGTAGGAGTAGTACTATAAAAATCAATATGTATTGTATTCTATTGTATTGTATTGTAGTGGAGTAGTAGTGATGGTGGTACTATTAATATTCCTAATATTATTATTACTATTAATATTTGTAATAGTATTAATATTATTCATGTTATTAATATGATCAATATTAAGAGATTTATGATTATTTGGAGTGGTACTACTATATAAAACAATATGTATTGTAGTAGTCGTATTAGTGTGAGTAGGAGTAGTAGTGGTATTATTATTATTATTATTAATAAATATTATTATTATTATTATAAAAACTGAACACTTGTATTGTAAATTCAAATTGCTGTGGACTGAAAATTTCCCCATTGTGGGATGAATAAAGGTTTTATGATGATGATGATGATGATGATTATTATTATTATGATTTTAATGAATTATAATTGTTTTTGTGGTGATTTAAAAGCAAGGTTTTTCCCATTTTTCATGGCTGGCAAATTCAAAGGCGTCAGCGTGTCGCTCACGTGTGCATCCAAAGCTTGCAGGAAGGAAGGAAGCTAATTAGCGGGGAGATTGCTCAAGATTTGGGAGTGTGGGAGAGCATCAACTTAGCCTCCGGTATCCGATGCATTTATAGCCCACTTGTGTGTTTGCCAGCAGCCTCTCTCTCTCTCTCTCTCTCTCTCTCTCTCTCTCTCTCTCTCTCTCTCTCTCTCTCTCTCTCTCTCTCTCTCTCTCTCTCTCTCTCTCTCTCTCTCTCTCTCTCTCTCTCTCTCTCTCTCTCTCTCTCTCTCTCTCTCTCTCTCTCTCTCTCTCTCTCTCAGTTTCTCTCTCTCGCTCTCTCTCTCACATTTTTTTTCACATTGTCTGGGAGTGAATGTGTTAAAAAATCACAATGTGTACACAGGAAAATAACAAGGAAAAAGAAATACTCACTGGTTCTCCAGGCAGACCAGCAGGGCCAGGATGACCCCGTTGACCCTGTTGACAACCCCCCGGAAAACAAAATAAATACATTAATTAAATAATTGGTAAGAAATTGAGTCCAGCGGTATGTAAGTGAGCTATGCGCTTTGGAATTTCCCAATGTTGCTACTTCCTGATAAAATGAGCAGAGCCCGGTCAATGAAATATTCACTGATATGACTTTCTACATTGACTCAGTGAGCCGTTTGCACTTGGACGGAATTTCAAGCTAATTGTGTTCCTGCGTTCCTGTCTTCAAACAATAGAAAAGTAGTCAATCGCATTAATCGTTTTCATTTATCGTTATTTTATATTATATAAATATTATCATATTTTTACCATTCAACACCAACCGAGTTTCTTTCCCGGTTCAACATTTCCAAATCAGATTCATTGCAAATTCATATTGTGTGTCTCCACTCTTGCGACATATTTGAATTTGACAAAATTATTGATCGACTGAAGTATTGAGGAATCCGAACCGTATTTTCCAGTGTAGAGTGATACCTTGGTTTACGAAATTAATTGGTTCCCAGAAAGTGTGTGTAAGGTGAAAAGTGTGTATTCCAAACATTATTTTCCCATAGGAAACCATTAAAATGAGAATAATCAGTTCCCCATAAAATTTAACGTTCGTAAATCGAAAATTTCGTGAGCTAAAGCGGTCGTAATCTGAGCCTGAATTTTCTTCAAAAGATGACCCTGCAGCTTTTACGGTAGCACTTTATAATGTGGTGTGCCTTATATTTCGAAAACCTTCTTATCTATTTATATATGATAATTGGAAAACTTTTTTTCATTCATTGAAGGTGCGCCTTATACTCCGGTGCGCCTAATATATATGGAAAAAGTCCCAAAATACACCATTCATTGGGGGTGCGCTTTATACACCGGAAAATACAGTAGTCGGCAAAAAACAAGAGCTTTGAATGCATTCTCAGCAAATTACATTTGCGAGCGTGCTATTTCACCACAAACAATGATTTATAAAGTGCTTCTTTTCCAGCGCTTCACCATACTCAGCTGGCGAGATAAGGAGAAAAAAAATCACAGCAGCCCACAGCTCCTAATACTCCACACAAGTGTCACTTTACAGCGCTGACTGTCTCCCAGGCAACCTTTAGATTCTCTGGAGAGCCCAAGGAGGTTTTCTCTGGCACAGAGACAGCCGGTCGGCCAAATAGATTAAAAAAAGAATCGGCAAAAAGATGTCAGGGAAATTGCAGGATGTCATCGTTTTTACTGAGCGTGACTTCTGCCAAGTGGTGGAATCAGAGTGTCATTTTTGTTGTGGAAGGAGTTTGGGGGACAATAAACTCGTAATGTATTGGATTGATTGTGATGACACATTGCATTTCACTGTGCGCAGGCTTTTTGAAGGCCGGAGGGGGGCAAAACATCATTGACATTTTATGTTCTCAAAAAAAAAAAAAAAGAAACACGGAATATCCCGGCAAAATGATTCCTTTTCACACCAAATAAAAAGACTGCATGAAGGAACGAGCTAGCTATGTGCTAACATATGCTGCTTCGTTTGTCAAATTCAGACGAAAGTACATTCTCACTTGTTCAAGTCTCATTTGTAGTCAACTTTTTGTGCAATCCATTTAAAATTACAGTAAAGTCTCGTTATATCGATATCAGATATATCGATAGTCCCGGTTATATCGATACTATTTCTATGCACGCACGGAGAAAATTACATGCAAACAGGGTCGGATATATCGATAGTCCCGGTTATATCGATATTTTTTCGTACTCCCTTGAATATCGATATAACGAGACTTTACTGTAATTATTAATACAAAATGTTAGAATGTTCTTATTCTCCGTCATAATATTCACTAATGCATAATGTGACCGTAGCTACAGGAAAAAAAAGGCCAAATATAATATGTAAATATAAAAACGTTTTCTAAATATAACGCACACACCATTATAAGGTGCTATATTAGAAGCTGGTGTTACGCACTACTTCTTCTACAGGGAGGAAATGGAGTTTGTGGCCACTGACAGTAGTTTTGAGACCTGTTGTGGCTCAATATGACTTCACTTGTAAGGCGCACTTGCGTATAAGGCGTAGGGTCATCTTTTGAAAGAAAGTCAAGGCTTTTGGGTGCACCTTATACAACGGAAAATACAGTCGTTATTTATCAATTTGTTGCTGACTGTGCTAAGATGTACAACCCAGAGCTCCTTGAGACACTATGCAAAAAGTTATCCATTCCATCAAGCCATCAACGACCATCACAAAGGTAAATAAAACGACTTTATTATACTGTACAGTTTATTTCTTTAATTACAATACCATAGGACATTTTTTTATACATAAAATAAGGTATTTTGTGTGTAGTTTTAAGGCTTATTTCGTTGAAAATTACATTTTATGGGGGCCCGGGAACGGATTATTCTGATTTTAATGGTTTCCTATGGTAGTAGTTATTTATCAATTTGTTGCTGGCTGTGTATGCAACATGTGGAGGTGATTCACCATTTATATACTATAATTTCTCCCCAAAAATATAATTGTAACGGGCCTCCAGGGGGAACTGGAACTGCAATGTGGCCCGTGACAAAAATGAGTTTGATACTTCTCGTATTGACAACAGACAATTGAGCTTCAAGTGTTTTCATGTATGGAGACATGTGTCAAATTCAAGGCCCGGGGGCCAAATCTGGCCCGCCACATCATTTTTTTCGGCCCGCTATAGCAAATCAAACTTGTGAAATTCCATGATGGTTGCTAAAAAAAACCACAATTTCATATTTTTGGATGTAAACCACAATAACGGTCATTATTCTTGACTTCAGATTTGAAAAGTAGTTATTCATGAATTTGTTGTGCGTTCGATATGTAATATGTGGAGGGGATTAAACATTCGAATGGCTTCCCCAAATTCATAACGCCCTTCGAGAGGAACCCATTACTACAATGTGGCCCGCGGCAGAAAATGACGTTGACATCCTGTCCTAGAATGTTTGCGACATGTAAATATAATACAGTAAAGTCTCGTTATATCGATATCGGATATATCGATAGTCCCGGTTATATCGATACTATTTCTATGCACGCACGGAGAAAATTACATGCAAACAGGGTCGGATATATCGATAGTCCCGGTTATATCGATATTTTTTCGGACTCTCTTGAATATCGATATAACGAGACTTACTGTATACTGAGTATTTTTTTTTTTTTTTTCGTTTCCTTTCTGGCTCCCTCCGTTGGATTATTCACTGGATGCAAAAGGTGAATTTGAATACACGATTCACAGTTTCAGATTTATCGCATGTGACAAAGTTTAACCCAGATGTGTCCGGACTTGAGCCAGACTGTCAGACAACGCCCTGCTAGAGAGATTACTATAAACGGTCAGCGTTTTCCCATGACTACATGTTCTCTGACTCATGAGGAAAGAAAATAATATTTTTTGGGGGGGAAGGGGTTACAGTCTACAGCAGTATCTGATTGCATAACACATTATGATATCTTCGATGATTCATGTCATGCGACTGTGCGTTTCCGACAGACTTGTTAACCTTTTTGTGACCTTTTTGATGTATCGATAAGGAATCAGGGCGATTATTTTTTAAATGCAATTTCAATCAAATTTAATCAGTCAGTATTCGCTGTAGATCTCAGGACATATTCTGGCTGCACAAGTAAATACATTTAGGGCGGATTCCTCCGAAGTAAGACGATACCCCCAGATGAATGTCAACAATTTTGGCACTCACAAGCCCAATATGGTTTTCTTGCTGTTTCTAAAAATCCACATTAACTCATTCATTGCCATTCCCGAATGTATTCGATTCAATGGCCACAGTCAGGCAGTTCAATACAGGCATAAAAAAGAGCCAGTCCTCATTTCAGCAAGCCACGATATTAGTTGACCATTTTTTTGCAGAGGATAAAGAATATATGCATTGTGCCTAGATATCTTGTTCAGCTTTTTGTATTGAAATATAATAATAATAATAATAATACATTTCATTTTTAAGCGCCTTTCAAAATTCTCAAGGTCACTTTACAGTCACAGGATAAGTTTTTCTGTGGGTGAGCAGCGGCAGCCACATGCGCCAGCGTTCTCTCAACCCGGAAGTAACTCGGATAGAATAGTAAGACAAATAGATAGAAAGTTAACTCATCTATCGAGCTAGCTAGCGACCAATTTAGCAATCCACCGAGCTAGCTAGATAGCGACCAAGCTAGCTAGCTAGCAATAGAGCTAGCTAGCAATCAAGCTAGCTAGCCACCGAGCTAGCTAGAGATCAAGGTAGTGAGCTCTCTTTCTATTCAGCTATCTGACTAATCCTTTACATTACCGGTGTCAAAGTTAAGGCTCGGGGCTAAATCTGGCCTGCCACTTCATTTTATTTGGCCCGCGAAAGCAAATCAAACTAGTGAAATGACATGTTCATCTATCGAGCTATGTAGCGACCAAGTTAGCAAGCGACCGAGCTAGCTAGAGATTGAGCTAGCAAGCGACGAACTCGCTAGCGACCGAGCTAGTTAGAGATCGAGCTAGTTAGAGATCGAGCTAGCTAGCGACCGAGCTAGGTAGATTTCGAGCTAGCTAGCAACCAAGCCCCATGACGACCATGGTTATCAATATTTTGACAAAGAATTTCCAAGGCATAGTTTTTCATTGTCTATTACCGTAATTATCTCGTAATAATAATACCACTCCAATATAGATTTGAATCCTGACCATTCCATAAAACACTGACTGTCTGTGACTGTAGCGCACCTCAACACAAGTCAGTTGTTTACAATTTCCTTTCTATCCGTTTGGGAAACAAATCAATGGATAACTTGGGGGTCGTATTGACAATGACTGAGGCTGTGGGATAACAGAAAGCAGAATTCCGGGGTTTCGGGAAGAGGCCAAGGCTACAATCCAAAGCACAAGGTCTTGAGCAGAAGAGTTCACTGCTCACCATCATCGTTGTGACAGGTTGACACGTAGCACGTTTAGTATCACACGCTAGCGTACTAAAATTGGACCGACAACTTATTTTGAGGGGAGTGCATGCGAATGTCAGTGAGTCAAATGAAGCGCCTATCACACGGTGACCTCTATATCAGACTCGCAGATGTCCAAATTACAGTGAATCCAGAACACAGGTACATTGCTGGATGCTGCACGTTCCAAGCTACAGCCTAACAACATTTTTTTTGGGGCTCTGAAATAGTCATTCCAAATCTGATCAGGGTTAAGGGAGGAGGTGTAGAAAGCTTGTTAATCAGATGTCTGCTGAAAAGACACAATATAACACATACGGTTCCTGTAACAAGTTACAGATGCCTTCCTGCTTGCACAAAGCTAAACAGATTGTGAGACAAAACAGATGCGTCTTACCTTTCGCCCAGATTGGCCAGGCGGTCCTACGTGGCCTTTAGCACCAGGCTCTCCCTGCAAGAACAAAGTGGGTCACATATTCAAAGCCAGCTGCAAAAAATAGTGGCCCCTCTTTGTGGAGGATAAAGAATGTATGCCCCACATCGAATTAATATGAGATCGATGAGTATCCATTTTTGAGTATCCCTGTTTATTTATTTATTTATTTATCTGTGTGTTTATTTATAATGTTTATTTATGTATCATTTATTTATTTAGTTATTTATTTATTTATATGTTTATTTATTTATATCTGTTTATGTATTTATAGTGTATTAATTTATAATGTTTATTTATTTATTTATTTTTGTGTATTTATTTATTAATATTGTATTAATTTATAATGTGTGTATATTTATTTATGTATAATTTATTTATTGATTTGGTTATATGTATATTTATTTCTCAATGTATTTATTTATTTATTTGTTTATAATGTATTAATTTATAATGTATTTATTTATTTTTTATTTATGGATATATGTATGTATTTATTTATACAATTCTAAGGGTCTCGTCCAAATGCTAATTGTTGAAATAACTGATCACAAAGAGATCAATGTTTTTTTCCTTTTTTTTTTTAGCAATTAATCGGATTCTGCGCTGCAGTGAATGATTAAAATAAGCATTTACATTCCACTTTTCAAAAAAAAGTGAGAAAATAACGTTGTTTTTTTTAATCCAGTTAAATTAAAAAAAAAAAATCTAAAAATTACATTGTAAAAATCTCTATTGGTATGAATCCGGGGGTGCCAACTTTGTTGTAATATCAAACTGAACCTCTAGATGGCAGACATGTTTTAGTTGCTTTTTCAGTGGGTCTTATACTGCCGTATATTTTACTGTGAAGAAGCCTAATATATTTTAGGGGACGTAAATTTGATGATATATATGAGAAAGTAGCATTGCAATATTAGCATTTAGAGCTAGTTGATTTAAAAAAAATATATAAAAATCAAATAAATAATTATTAATGAATCAACACAAACATAAATAAATACATAATTAAATACACGAATAAATACACAAATAAATTAAGGCAAAATAAGTGATTGCACCAAACATCGGTTTGTTGCTAAGCAGTTTCATGCTCTCCTTAAATGCTAATTTTCAAGCTAGTGAGCTTTTTGCAGTTCAAGAAAAAAAAATGACAGTCTGCTGCTCGATGTTGAACAATCTCTATTGAAGGCTCAACGTACTTTTTGTCCTTCCGGGGCTTCCCCAAGAGACAAACCAGGATCCCCCTTTTCTCCCTGGAAGAGAAAAAGTGAGTCATTTTCGACAGTGTCCTGCTAAAGCGCTCACTCGCTCGCTCACTCACTCCCAAAGTCCCGAGACACTGTTTGCATTCACGCTATCAGCAAGTAATGAGGTCATCCTTCTTTTTGGTGTATTTACACGAGCGTGCGGGCCATTTATGCCCTCCAGGAACTCGGTTTACACCAAGGAGGTTTCAAGGAGCGACTGCGTAACATTCTTCTCCCTTTTTGGGCTGTGGGACTACTCGGTGCATTCTGAGTCAGCGTATGGCGTCTAATCGGCCCAAAGGGAGAAAACAGCTTGTACGTTTCTACTGTAAGAGATCCATGGGGAAGAATTGACGCCACTTGCTTAGATGTGGGGTGCTGGGTGGTAGGGGGAGGTCTTGTATATTATTATACGGTCAAATATCGGTTTTCGATTGTCTCAGTTCTCGACCAATTTGGTTTTCAACCAAAATGTGTTTTTTTTTATGTCTGGGTTTACAACCAAAAAGGGGTTCTCGACTAAACTGAGTGCACTTGAATACACCACTCGACTCCCCTCCGCTTACTGATATGTCACTTCCTTGTTTCGAGTCACATTGTGACCGACGTAATCTTCCATTTTGAGCATGCGTTCTACAGTAAAGTCTCGTTATATCGATATCGGATATATCGATAGTCCCGGTTATATCGATACTATTTCTATGCACGCACGGAGAAAATTACATGCAAACAGGGTCGGATATATCGATAGTCCTGGTTATATCGATATTTTTTCGGACTCCCTTGAATATCGATATAACGAGACTTTACTGTATTTGTATTGTTCAATCATGATTAAAAAAAATCAGACATTGATAACATTGATTATAATGGTTAATGTTTCGGTTTTTGACGAATTCAGTTTTCCAACAGGTTTCTGGAACGAATTATGGTCAAAAACCGAGGTTTGGCCGTCTTCATTTTTCAAGTCGTACATATGGCGTCTCATAACCAAGCACCCTAATCAAAGATGGAACAAATTGACACCAACTCTGTATCGCTTCCTTTCCATTGTCCGTATCAGCCAAGATTTGGCCATGAAAACGTCAGTGAGAATTTTCTCCGGCTTGATTACAGGAAGCAGATCTCCAGCCAAAAGAAACAACATACTGTACTGTACATACATAATGTTTTTGTTTATTTTATTTTATTTTCGCTAACTGAATCGTATAAAGATTTCCGCGCAAAACGCCGTGATTTATTTTCAAACGCCTCACTGCAATTTTACCGTTATTTATCTCCATTTCTTTTCCGCGTCAGATGTAAACGGTCAGATGGTTCATCGTAGTGAGTGACTAAACATCACCTTGCCACAATTCATCATCGTTGCATCCAGATCAGATAACATTCGCAAAACAAACCTCGGCTAGCTCATCATTTACTCTTGAGTTGCGGAGTCAGCGGTTGGACCACGCGATGAGTTATGGCATGCGTTGATTGACCACGGTGGCATAAGCGGTGGAAAACCAGCGCCGTTTAATCAATGTACCTGACATCAAAACACCTCTCATTCCAGGAAAGTGTAACATACAACCCCCCTTTCGCCACCGTGACATCAGTTTGACATATTATTCTGAGCAAACTGCTTTCTTAACAAATCCAAGCTGCAAAGCATGCTGATGTCAAGCAATTGTAAATGAGTCTGCGGCCACTCGAGGTGGCTCGCTTTTCCCGAAAAGAAACAAAAGGCTTTTTAAGAGGGGGAGAAAAGTTGCTCAGCGTGAAGGATTTAACCTTAACTCATTCGCTATCATTCCCGAATTTATTCGGAATTGAAAAGTGTAACATGGAGCGCCATTCCCGAATTTGTTCAGGTTTTGGTTTTTCTCCGATAAATAGTAATACAGTGAAGCCTCGGTTTACGAACCCTTTGGCTTACGAACTTTTCGGTTTACGAACGTTACATTTATGAAAATTTTACCTTGGCATACAAACTTTTTCGTACACGGAGCTGCCTCAATGAGTGATGTGTCATTCGCGAACGAGGCCGTTCTTCTAAAAAAAAACCTCTTTTTTTGTCCTCTAATTCCCGCCCCCAGTCTTCAGATAAAGCCGAATGATTGCTCAAGAACGCAGCTGTGAAGGTGGGTGGTTTAAACATTAAAGAGACAGGCAGACGACAGTGAGAGAGTTTCAACTTTGATAGTTCAAAGGCAGAGTGTAGACTGCAAGGTTAAAATATCCCATCAATCAGGCTTGACAAACAACCCGCACAAGCCATCTGTACACTTGATGCAAAAAGCTAGCAACCCAAGTAAACGTTCTGTTTACCTGGGTTGATGAGGAACTAGATACAATTATCACGGAGAAAGCACCTTGAAGGGCCACTCCATTCCATCAAGCCACCAACGACCATCCCAAAGGTAAATAAAACGACTTTATGATACAGTACAGTTGATTTCTTTAATTATAATACCATAGCACATTTATTATACATAAAATAATGTATATTTTGTTCAGTTTTAAGGCTTAGAAAGTAGAAAATTATGTTTTATGGGGACCTGGGAACGGATTATTCTCATTTTAATGGTTTCCAATGGGAAATTAATTTTTTGGGATACACTTTTCACCTTACACACTCTGTCTGGGAACCAATTAAATTCGTAAGCCAAGGTATCACTGTATTCCGGGTTGAGTGAACGCTGGCGCGTGTGGATGCCGCTGCTCACCCACAGAAAAGCTTATCCTGTGACTGTAAAGTGACCTTGAGAGTTTTGAAAGGTGCTTATAAATGAAATGTATTGGTGGTGATGGTGAAATGGTGACAAAAACACTGGCACTGGAGTGGACACATTTCTTTGTACATCGTGAATGAGTTAATAAGATTAAACGGATCCAAAGAGTACCATAAAGAATACATGTGAACTAACGATCATCAAAACAGTAGCTTCATTGTATCGTCAGACGCCTTTTTTGTTCGCATATGAAAAAAAAAAAAATCATGACATGGACTTTGAAAGGCTTTGCTTGGCACCATTTTTAATGAATTCAACATGCGTTTTGTCATGTGGAGTTAAGAAAAATGTGGTCGTGATGGATTGGCTTCATCGATTTTCCGCCTATTGCGTGTTTTTGGTGATGATGAACTGGAAATGTTTCGCTGCTGAAGCGAGCTAATTGGTTATGCATTGGACTGACTGTTAGTGATTAGAATGAAGTTCCCCAGGGTACAATGTCGATTCCTCTGCAATTTGGGCAGGAGTGTCTGATGACATTAAATGGGTTTCTGCGGCTGTAGTCATAAAAAAATAGGACATTAAACTGTTAGCTCATCAATACCGTACCTTCAATCCAGGTGGTCCGGGTCGACCGGGGTTTCCATGTGGGCCAACAGGACCCTGAAACCAGAAAAGTGATTAGAAAAGTCTGTTGATCGATCGATCGATTGATAGATGGATATATAGTTATGTCTATACATAAACCTAAAATCCATATCCTGTTTGACCCTCTTAGCTAGCGCTAAGCTAGACTAAGCATTTTTCTTTCTATCTATCTATCTATCTATCTATCTATCTATCTATCTATCTATCTATCTATCTATCTATCTATGTATGTATGTATGTATGTATGTATGTATGTATGTATGTATGTATGTATGTATGTATGTATGTATGTATGTATGTATGTATGTATGTATGTATGTATGTATGTATGTATGTATGTATATCTCTATCTCTATCTCTATCTCTATCTCTATCTCTATCTATCTATCTATCTATCTATCTATCTATCTATCTATCTATCTATCTATCTATCTATCTATCTATCTATCTATCTATCTATCTATCTATCTATCTATCTATCTATCTATGTCTGTCTGAAGTGTCTTTGAGAGTTTTGAAAGGCGAATAAAGGCATATCCAATCCAAGCATGTCAACAGTTTCCAATATTTGACGAAATGCGTAGCCTAGCCAAGCGCTAGCTAACAGGGTCAAACAGGATATGGATTTTAGAATATTATCGCAATGTCAGATGTGAAATCAGATATTACTTAACCCGTTTAAAAAAAAAAACTTTTATGATCAAAACTGACATGTTCTATTCTTGTCTTCATTATTTCCAATGGAGAAAATGTTTAGAAGGAATGAGAGGTATCCCAGAATGGCCCTTAAAGTTTGACTATATGACTACTAACACGTGTGCGTATATGTATATATATTCTTTCCTTTTGCAACGGGTATATGCTACTACTACTACTACTGATACTAGTTGATACTAGTGCAGCGTGTTCTACCGGAAACAAATTCCTTGTGTGTTCTACATACTTGGCAATAAAGAGGATTCTGATTCTGATGAGGTCCGGGTCACGGCCCCCGAGGCCCATTGTTTGTATCTGGGTGCTCTGCTAGGCCTCATGTTTCTCCCGCGTGTCTCTCCTGCCTCCGCACGTAACCCAACGGTTATTTTCCTTTCTCTTGCACTTTTTTTTCCCAACTGCTAAACGGGGTCCCACGATGCGAAGGCCACTCATCCATCACATCGTATCGCCCCCGCTACAAACCGTCTGCGTGCGATTTAAAAGGTTGTAATTCTTTGAGCAAAATCCACGCCAAATGTTTGAACAAAAAGCCACTCAGACCAGGTGGGCAGATGTGAAAATACATTTTAACCTTGATGGGATCATAAATTCATGCAAAGCTACAAAGAAGGGGGCCAGTTGGAAAAACAAAGAACCAAAAGAGGGACCCTGGTGTTCAAGAATCGCTGAGATGATAAAATCATTCAAATAGTCAAAGGCCCTGAACAGGAAGCCACTGTATCTTCTGCCCGTTCTGTGACAGTCGGTCGGGGGGCCTCCACCGGAGGTGAAAGAAAAGGATCAGATTCCACCTGGGTGATCCTTTCCACATCTCTGTGTTTTATCCCAATCCGCTTGTCAGCATGTGGGGGAGAAGTCATGGAAGTCAAAAAGAACCTCCTGACTTTACATCCCCCTCAACAATGTTCCCCATTGCAAACGCCGGACATATGGAGACACTTAACAGAAGCTAATCTACACATTTCCTTCTTTTTGTTGTTTTGTTTCAGTGAATCCCTCACCTTTGTTTTTAATGCACTGGATTAAAACGTATGGAAGGCATTATCGGCAGATAAGAATCGCCTCCTCCTGATGACAAAAGGCCAAACTTGCAATGGAAAGTGTGAAACACGCATGCCTACAGGTAACCAAATACTCATACACACATATACACACACCTGACACCATTAGACGAAAGGCACCTGCAATCCGAACCCGTTAGGGCGTTTACTATGTGTGGCAATGATTTTTTTTTTCCAGGAGGGACTACTGTTTTTATGGGCCATTAGCACACACCAGGCCCGTGAACACCTTGACTGTGCTTAATATAATCCGATGATTTTTAACAAATGGATATAACACGTCCAGCCTTTTATTTTCCACAGACCCGCGCTAATATTTGGCCCCTAACCACTTCATTTTGAACTGAAGTGATACCTTGGCTTACGAACTGAATTGGTTCCCAGAAAGTGTGTAAGGTGAAAATTGTGTATTCCAAACATTAATTTACCATAGGAAACCATTAAAATAAGAATAATCCGTTCCCAGGTCCCCATAAAACATAATTTTCAACTAAATAAGCCTTAAAACTACACAGAATATACCGTGTTTTTTTGTATAATGAATGTGCTATTGTATTGTAATTAAAGAAATACACTGTATTGTATAATAAAGTCGTTTTATTTACCTTTGTGATGGTCGTTGATGGTTTGATGGAATGGATAGCTTTTTGCATAAAGTGTCTCAAGGAGCTCTGGGTTGTATATCTTAGAAAGTTGTGATATTGCAACAGCAACATCAGAATCAGAATCAGAATCAGAATCATCTTTATTGCCAAGTATGTAGTTCCATTTTGGCTACTGTTGAAAGAGTTCAAAGAGTTAATGGCTTGGGGGAAGAAGCTGTTTAAATGCATATGCATATGTTTAAAACATATGCATACAGACACACTAGAAACTTTATTCATTTATTAATAGCTGGTTCCCTTGCTTATATGTTCTCTTCAAATTGTACAGATGGCTTATCCGTTTTCTCACCATTTCACTTTTGCTTATATGTTCTCTTCAAATTGTACAGATGGCTTATCCGTTTTCTCACCATTTCACTTTTGTTTTTTTGTTTCAAGCTCTGTTGTCTACATTTTGTGTGTGTGTTTCTATTTCTGTAACCCCTCCCCGCTCACTGCTGCGTGTGTCCTGCTGCGTGTGTGTGTGTGTGTGTGTGTGTGTGTGTGTGTGTGTGTGTGTGTGTGTGTGTGTGTGTGTGTGTGTGTGTGTGTGTGTGTGTGTGTGTGTGTGTGTGTGTGTGTGTGTGTGTGTGTGTGTGCGGATCTTGACCAATCACGTGCGGCTTTAACCGAAGACTGGGTGCGGGGAATAGAGGAAAAAAAAAAATAGGAAGGCGTCCTTCCTGGACGCCTTCACAATCAGTTCTGCAGGCTGTGGAGCATAAAAATCAATGTCGATGAAACTGTTGCTCTATCCAATCAGATTTTGAGCAACCCAAAAGGGGAACCAATGCCTTCTTGAAGGCGCTGGCCAACGTCATAGTTTGCGAACTGTGATTGGTTACCAATAGTTTCCAAACATTACTCTGATCACAAGCCGCTAGTTACAATAGCATACTGGCCAGAGCTAGCACATGGTAGCTTTTTTTGTCAACCCACAATGGCTGAAGGAGCAGAAAAAATGGATTTGGTTGCAGATATACTGCTAAAGCTATAAAAATGGACATCATTAAGAAATGTCGGACAGTTATTTCCTGGCTAATGGTACCCTCGAGTGGACTTTTAGTAAATCACACCATACTTTTTTCAGTCTAAATTGATGCAGATGTAGCACTACTGAAGGCCTAGCGATGAAATCCACGTCTCGCCACTGCTATAACATAGAAAGACTTACGTAGAAGCTTGGGAATTTCTGCTAGGTCGTGAAATGGGTGTGTTGGTAATACTCGGAGTGTGTCAGTGGCCTACATTTTGGATCTGCGCTTCTGACTGATGAATGAACCTCAAAGTGTGCGAGCGCAAAGACTCTCTGATCTCCAGGCGGAGTCTTTAAATGCTTTAATATGATTTGATATGGGGACAAAGGCTTCTTTCTCTGCTGTTTGAAGGGATTGCCTTGCAATAGGCCAGCTCCATTGAGGTTCCGCCACAGGACACACAGTTTGCGCACACACACACACACACACACACACACACGCACACACACACACACACGCACACACACACGGACACGCAAACACGCAGACACGCACACCGCCCCACCACAAGTGGGACTCCAAAGTCATGCAGCAGCTCTGCAAAAGACCATTCCTGCTAAAATGAAGTCAGATTTCATTAGTTGTCTGACTATCAGATTTAGTTTTGTAGATTTTACAGCCCGCCTACTAAAATAATTAAATCCACCCAAAAAAAATAATAAATAGATAAATAAATAGCAGCTTTAACTGTTGTTAAATCGCTATATAAATCAATATGTATTGTATTGTAAATAAATAAATGATGATTAAATAAAGAAAGAAAAAGAAACGGGAAAATAAATAGGAAAATAAATAAATAGATAAACTGATAAATCAATAAATAAATGGAAAATAAAAGGAAAAATAAATGGCTAAATAAATAAATAGATAAACTAATACATAAACAAATAAATAAATAAATAAATTGCAGCTTCCGCTGTTAAATCGCTATATAAATCAATATGTATTGTAAATAAATGAATAAATGAATGATTAAATAAATTAAAAATGGAAAATAAATGGGAAAATAAATAAATAGATAAACTGATAATTCGATAAATGAATGAATGAATAAATACATGGAAAATTAAAGGAAACATAAATAAATAGATAAACTGATAAATAAATAAATAAATAGCAGCTTCGGTGATGTTAAAGCGTTATATAAATCAATATGTATTGTATTATATTGTAAATAAATGGACAAATAAATAAAAAACAAATAAACGAATAAATGAATGCATAAATCAATAGATAAATCGTTACATAAATAACTGCTTTGGGTGTTGTTAAAGCACTACATAAATCAATATGTGATGTATTATATTGTAAATAAATGACTGAATGAATGGATAAATACGTATAAAATAAATATTAAATAAAAAATAAAATAAATAAATAAATAAACAAATAAATAAAACCAGACAGACACTTGCTGCCATTTTGGATACTCTGGATGCCATGTGTGGCACAACATTGCGAGCGAAACCACAACAATACATTGAAAAGTGCCCGTCGAAACACAATGTTCTTCCTTGACCCTCTTGACCTCGACATAGGACACCCCTCAACGTTCCCAGACATCACAGGGACTGCACATGGAATTTATTTTAAGCAAAGCAATTTTTCCTTCCTCCCTCATGCTAACCCACCAACACAAGGAGTCGTTTTGCCTCCCCAAACATCGCGTGAGGCCACACATAAGAGCTAGGAAATGCTCAGAGCACCTTTGATGCGCCATGAAAGTGTTTGTTGCCTTCACTCACCCGTGGACCACGCTTCCCTGGCTTTCCAGGTAGTCCTGGAAGTCCTTGAAATCCCTAAAAAGGACAATGTCAGACCATTAGTCATCTGGATGAGCGTGCAAATGTACATGCACGATGACGTAACTACACATGTATTCATGTCAGACTTTTTACGAGTGTCACAAAAGTGGCTTGCGGTTATTTGAATGCACCAGATGGTAAAACTCTGGGAGATTGAAATCCCCCCCAAAAATTCTGATTAAGCGCGCAAGTGACCCTTACGACGCCAATATTCCTCATGTCACATGTGACATATCGAATAGGCAAGGCATCGGGCTTTAATGAAGCCCATTGGCCGTCTTTGAAACAATTTCAAACACGGATTAGCGAGGCTCGGAAAGGTCAAAACTAATGAGGGATCTGAGGAACATGAGCTCGCTCGAGGAGTTAGCAGCGATGCTTTTTTTTTCGGTTTCTTTTCCCACGGCTGAAGAAATAACAAGAAAAGGTTTGCTCTTGGGAAAATATCGTCAAGTCAAAATATTTGTTGTATTTTTTTTTTTAAATAAAGATTTTACGGGTATCATAACAACCCATTATGAAATGAGTGTTTACGAACATCTTTGAGCATAAATTTTCCATACAATCAAATCATTTTCATTATAGTCAACATTTGTAAAACATGCTTAATAAGCATTCTTAAGTCATTCACCGCCAGACGATGTGCAAAATTGGGTCCCTCCAGTGCCAGGGTTTTTGTCACTGTCACTCGAATTCCAGGACCCACAGAATATTGACTTTTCAGACTACATAAACATTCAATGCAGCGTACAAAAACGTAGACTCTCTTCTTTCACCGAAAAAAAAAAAATAGTTAATTCCTAAATTATATGGGCCTGGAGTTATATGAGCTTGAAATGAGGACAGCTGTCCAAAATACAATGCAATTCCAGGACCCGCGGAATATTGAGTTTTAGGACGACATAAACATTCAATGCAGTGTGAGAAACGTTAAACTCTCCTCAATTCAGTGTATTTATTTAATTAGTAACATTCCGTGTATTAGCTAACTACCTATCTAGCTGGCTAGCTATTAGCTATGTATCTTTCTGGGTGGCGAGCTATCTAGCTAGCTATTTGTTGGCTATCTACTGTATTAGCTCTACTAGCTGGCTGGCTAGCTTTCTATCTATTTGGCTTTCTATTAGCTATATACTGTAGCTATCTAGGTGGATAGTTCTCTAGTTTATAATATGTATTATTATTAATTAATAATAATAATAATAATACATTTTATTTCAAGCGCCTTTCAAAGCTCTCAAGGACACTTTACAGTCACAGACAAGCATAGATACAATAATAAATAAAATGCAATTATAAATAGAATACAATAAATAAAATACAATTATAAATAGAAACAGGAGATACATAGTTTACTATCTGTTGTCTATCTATTGGCTGTCTACTAGCTGGCTAGCTTGCTTTCTATCTATTTACTTCCGGGTTGAGTGAACGCTGGCTCGTGGCTGCCGCTGCTCACCCACAGAAAAACGTATCCTCTGACTGTAAAGTGACCTTGAGAGTTTTGAAAGGCGCTTATAAATGAAATGTATCATTATTAGTATTATTCTTTCATCAGGAAAAAGAGTTAATTCCTAAATTATATGGGCCTGGAGTTATATGAGCTTGAAATGGGGGCGGCTGTCCAAAATGCAATACATATTGGTTTATATAGCGCTTTGACAACAGCTGAAGCTGGAACAAAGCGCTAACATGGAAAAAGGGAGATGCTGCCCCCTTGTGGAAGGGAACAAAAAACCTTGCCAGAGGCCAAGGCCAGCGCTTTATCAGCACCCAAGCAAGAAAAAGCCTTAACAAATTCGGGAATGGCGCTCTACGTCATAATTTCAATTCCCGAATAAATTTGTGAATAGCAGTGAATGAGTTAATCAAAGTTGATGATGTCATACCAACGGCAACGCTATCTATCTCCAGTGGTTCCGATCCCAACTGAAGAAGTTCAGTGACCTCAGGGGAAGAACGTAATAAGTGGAAAAGCAAAACTCGTTATTCGAGCCCAGAACCTCAAAACTTTGAGGCAGACATGCTAACCACCCGGTGCCACTGTTGTAATTACGGTTAGAAAAATCAAAGTCAGTTCTCATCAACTGCTTTCTGAGATTTTGTCGTACACTGTGAGACATCTTTGCCCCTAATCAAGGAAAATCTTATCTTGGCCTGACTGTAATTATAGACTATCAACTATTACAAAACAAATATGAATCATAGCGTAGCAGTGCTACTCCAGCTTGGGGGAGTGAGTTTGGAACTGTTGGAAGTCAGTTTTGACAGAACACGTTTCAATTATTTTCTTTTTTGTTAAATTTACAACATGAGAAACAGACATCGCGTCCAGGGGCTTTTTTTTTTTTCAAATTGTACGGTTGCCGTGGAAGTCTGCTTCAAATGACATAAAAGCAGATGTCAGCATGTTACACAATCCCGCCAAGCGTCGCGAAGATCACCTTCACCACCCAAGTGATTGGCAGCAATTTCTGCTCTCACAGAATGTGTCTGAGTGGCTCGTAGAGCTGCGGTTCCATTCACCACTACAGCAGGAAAAACTTATTTCAACCCTTCTTTGTGTGTGTGTGTGTCAAACATGTGCTAATGCACGGAAGGTTTTTTTTGTGTATTTTTTTTTGCTTCAACAATGGAAAATGCGTGTCAGCGTTTCATGTTTCGCGGACAGACAGCGAACAAGACTGCAACGAGCTTATTAATGTCAAGTGGAGGAAACATGCTGATGCAGCTAAATGCTAACTCTACCAAGCTCGGCGTGAAGCAAGGTCAGAATCAAAAAGGCTGCGATTTAATTTTTAATCTCGATTTCGTATGCTATATAGCGCTAGTTTAATAATGTCTAAATCACAGGTGTCAAAGTCAAGGCCCGGGGGCCAAATCTGGCCCGCCATATCATTTTATTTGGCCTGCAAAAGCAAATCAAGCATGTCAAGTGCCATAATTCTAACTGAAGTCCGAACCAAATTTTTAAATTGTCGTATGAAAACCACAATAACAGTCATTATTCTTGATTTCAGATTTGAAAACTAGTTATTCATTAATTTGTTGTGTATTCTCTATGTTATATGTGGACGAGATGAAACATTCTCATGGTTACCCCAAATTCATAACGGTCCTCAAGAGTAAACCGTAATTACAATGTGGCCGACAAAAAATGACTTTGCCACCCCTGGTCTAAGTAGTCTGTAGTCCAAAAGGTTGAGCACCAGAAGTTAAATCTTTTTTTTGTTATCTATGCTAAAGCTAACTAAAAAAATGAAACAAGGGCTGGGATGGCAACGGAAAACTAAAACCATACTTGCTACTTTTTGTTCCCAGAATGACACTTAGCGAGCTAAACAACGGTTTTAGGTAATGATGCTGTAAATATGCCCATTTAATGCTACAAGTAGGCTCTGTGAGCTAGCAACTGTTTTCTGAACGTACTGCTAATTCATTTCAACACGCCCTCCAGTTTCCTTATTGATTGTTTTTTTCCGCATAGTTTTTGTGTTCATCAAATTTTCCTCGTCAGTTTGTTTTGTATTTTGTTTCACCAAATGGGCAACGTTTTTCAGTAATCCATGTTTTTTTTTTTTGAACAGGTGACAAAATTGGATTATCATGGGAAGAAATAAAAACTACACAAAGGAAGGCCCTAGCCAAGACTGAAACAAACCTCAGAACTGTGAGACAGATGCGCAAACAACGCTGACCTACATATGCTGTTTTATTGATAATCAAGTAAGCACTTGACACTTTGGCTTTGAATTTGAATTTGAATTGAATATTCCACGCTTAATCTAATTGACACATATACATGTATTTGCTATTGTAGCTCTTTTGTGTATACGTATGTGTTGTAGCAAATATTTGGCTCTCGCTTTTAAAAGGCTAAAATGTTTGAGAAGACAACCATTGTTTGACATAGCCGACCTTCAAAGAGTACACGCCAGTGCCAGTCATCAAAGTAACAGACAGGCTAAGGATGTTTATAAAACGGCTCAAATGGAGATTCGCTATGTTTGACAAGTTTAAATGCAACTTTGGAACAAGAAAACCTCATATCAACACGGAGCGCTCCAGGTTTACACAACCTCAAGGTGCGCTTGATATCTACGTCAGCAGGATTAAAGCCACAAATTTGGTCTTGCATAAAAACGAGGACTAAAATCGTATTAGGGATTAGCCCACGTGGATCCGGCAGCCAAGTGTTATGAAACAGTATAATTAATCATCATCACTCGTAAAATAAACACTATGCTGAGAGAACTGTACCAGGAACTCTCATACACAGGTTTTTAAGAAGCGACTTATTGTCTGTACACTCACCGGTGGCCCCGGTTCTCCCTTAAATCCGGGTGGTCCTGCCAACAGTGAGACGAGGGTTGGTTCAAGGTCGAAAGTTTGCAAGTCATCCATGGCTGCAGGAGTGACAGGAATAACTGCCGTTGTTTTGAGATCCGGCATAATGGTTGTTTCAGGATCAGTTTTTTTGGGTGCAATGGTGGATGAAAAATAGGAGGAGGGTGCCTGTGTTGACTCGGTTGTGGTTTCCGGTGGTCTTGTAGATGTTAGTAAATCTGTGAATCCTTGGCCAACATGGGAGTAGACCTGTCTTTCCTTTGTGTCTTCACCTGTTTGCGAAGGTAATTCCGGTGTCGGTGATGTCCGGATAGATGAGGTCACAGTTTCTTTGGGTCTTTCCAACCTAGGACGGTCCACTTGACTGACAGGAAGAGCAGGTTGAGGAGTCCGATACATAGATGTATCATTACCAACTAGCAAACGATTACTTGGAACAAAAACAAATCCTTCTCCTGAGAGGACGGTAGGTTTGGGAGTATATCGCAAGGATTCTGTCAATCCCAGTGCTGTGGTATGTGTTACGTTTGGGTCTATGGAAATTAGAGGTAGCAGGGGTGCGAAGACAGGCCGATACGTGTCGGCTTCTCTGCAATGTCTCTTCACGTAATCACAATAGCGATGAGCCGCCTCGGCAGAGGGGTACATGTCCAACTGGCAGATGCCGCCTTCAAACTGCACCGCGTTGTGGTTCCCTTTCCCCAGTAGGAACGAACCCTCCCGATCAAGCCTTTCTACTTTTTTGCCTTTTAAATCCACATGGAGGCTGCTGTTCCCGCAAGATGTGTACAAGGTCACTCGATGGCCTTGGACTCCCAAGGCTAGACTGTGCCAGCGGCCATCATGAACGTCATAGTCGAATCCCACAGAGTTCTTATGGCTCAGGTAAACCAGGACCTTGCCCGGTATGAACTGCACGCCGAGCTGAACTCGACCTTTCTTAGACACAACAGAGAACAAAAAGGCACTGTTGATGCGGTGAAGAGACAAACTAAGAATCAGGGAGATGTTGCCGGTGGCGTATGAAGCTGGGATGACTGTGCGCATGGGAACCTGGACTTGCGCCCTCGGAGTCAGAATCACACCAGACTTGAAGGGGATGACTCCATCCGGGATGGGTCGAGCGCTCCAGGACGACGAGACGCCGTCTGGCCTTTGCCCGGAGAGACCCAGTTGCTGCAGAATATCAACATCTTCAAAACAGACAAAGAAGAGACCACAAGTATTAAAAGTGAAGACTCGCAAGGGGAGAACTCGGTTGCAAGTTTGGGATTCCGCAATCCTAGAACACTCTGCATGTCGTTCAAGGCAAAGGACATAATGGGCTACTTCCAAGTCCAATCAGCTTGTTCCACCAACAAAAACAGACCTCACTGTCGATAGAATAAAAGTTGCCACCGTGGAAAGGAAATTCCGTCGGAAACCAAACGCCTATGATAGATCGTAGGAACTCATCGGCATTTGACATCAAGCTTCCACTACGCCGTCGTTTGTGCCGTGACATTCTTTCCTAGACATCATCTTCTGTCTGTCTTATTGTTTCCAAAGAGAAGCTAAAGAAAAGCACACTTGTGTTCATTCCGGAAATAATACTCACTTTGAGCCAGTGTGAGCGAACAGGTACAACACAGAATAGTCCAAAGAATGAGGACTCTCCTAGGACAGAAAAAAAAGACATTTTAATATAAATGGAATATTGTCACTTTTTTGTACACCCATGGATGGACTCCAATGTATCAAATCATGCATGTTTGAAATCAGAATCCGGTTAGCAAATCCGCCTCTCAGTGCGGAGTTCTAAGGTTTGATTCCTGTGTGGAGTTTGCATGTTCTCCCTCTGCCTGGTTGGGTTTTCTCCGGGTATTCCTATTTCCTCCCCCATTCAAAAAAATATGCAATGTATCAAATCATGCATGTTTGAAATCAGAATCCGGTTAGCAATTCCGCCTCTCAGTGTGGAGGTCTAAGGTTCAATTCTTGGTTGGAGTTTGCATGTTCTCCCCGTCCATGCCTGGGTGGGTTTTTTTCCGGATATTCCCGTTCCCTCTCCCATTCCAAAAAACATGCAATGTATCAAATCATGCATGTTTGAAATCAGAACCCGGTTAGCACATCCGCCTCATAGTGCAGAAGTGCAAGGTTCGATTGCTGTGTGGAGTTTGCATGTTCTCCCTGTGCTTGAGTGGGTTTTCTCCGGGTACTCCGGTTTCCTCCCATATTCCGAAAAAAAACATGCAATGTATCATCAAATCATCCATGCTTGCAATCAGAACCGGTTTAGCACATCTGCCTCGCAGTACGAAAGTGAAAGGTTTGCATGGAGTTTGCATGTACTCCCCGTACCTGGTGGGTTTTCTCCAGGTACTCCGGTTTCTTCCCACATTCCAAAAACATGCAATGTATCAAATCATGCATGTTTGATATCAGAACCCGGTTAGCACATCTGCCTCGCAGTACAGAAGTGCAAGGTTCAAGTTTGCATGTTCTGCCCGTGCTTGACTGGGTTTTCTCCGGGTATTCCGGTTTCCTCCCACATTCCAAAAACATGCAAGGCAGGTTGATACATTTTCCTTAGGTTATGTTTTTGTATTTTTTTTTGTCAAAGTGTGCCTCGCGATTGGCTGGCGACCAGTTCAGGGTGTACCCCGCCGACTGATAGGTGGGATAAGTTCAAGCAGGCCTGCCACCGGTCATGACAATAACCGGATTAGAAGATGCATGGGTGGCTGGGTAGGAATAATGGATGGAATGGATGGATGAATGGATAATTCCATCAAATTTTATTCTGAAAGGCGTAAACAGTAGTATGTGAGTTATTTCCTCTACCAGGTGATAACGTCAACGTTGGCTTCACCCATTTTTTTTCCTTTCTTTTACCGCTCCCGAAGCTGCTAATGTGTGTGGCTTGCTAACAGCGCTTGTAATTCACAGAGTTTATTACATTTGTGGTTTTTCCCAGAGAGCTGCTTGCAAACCACTCTGCTGACATTAAATCCTTCCTCGGGTCTCTCTCTCTCTCTCTCTCCTGGATATTAAAACAAAAAGAAAAGTGGGCGTGCGCTCCACTCACAGTGTATGTACAGTAGTGTAGACTAGCGTCGAGTGGATATGATGCAACAGCGCCCCCCCGCCTCCATTTTGAGGGAAGGGGGGTTCATCCAATAAACAGAAGATGATGCACAATATGGGAGGAGTGAAATGGATGACTTGTCTCCTCCTCTCATACATCTCTCTTAACGCAAAATCCCAGTTCGGTTGCCAAAACGGGATGTTGAAAACTGTGCCGCACCTTCCAATGAAACTTTATTTTATGTTTTATTCCCACATTTGACGTTTATGTGATGAGTCGGCGCGGTTCCACAAAATTAATTTCACAACATGGAAAGTTAATAGGAGGCGATGATGTATGTGTGAGATGGATGCAAATGTCGTGCAAGCAGAAATAAGATGCTAAAGTGCGGCGGCGGTTGCGGCGACTTACCCCCCGGCTCCTTTGAGTTCGGAGTGCGGGCCATTGTCCGGCTCCATCGCGGTTACTTCATTCTTTCTTGGGGGGCTTCACTCCTGTCCGGATGAGGCAGAGAAGCGCTTTCCATCCCCGCTTGCAATTGCTTTTCTTTTTTTTCCAGTTTTTTTTAAACCTCCCACCACCAAACTAATTCACACTTTTATAATAAATACAGACAATCATTGTCTCCCACCTCGCTCTGCTCCCTAAATCGACACCTTTTTGGCAGGGGGGGGGGGTGGATCCCCATTCACGCCGGCATTCCGCGCGCCTGTGTGAGTTGTGAGCGTGCAGAGTTCCCGAAAATGAAAGTTTCATGTGTGAGTTAGGGGGAAGAAGAGGAGTTGGGAGTGTGTGTGTAAGGGGGTCGGGGGGTTAGATGCCTCCCTCTGCCGCGCTGTGGAGTTGCAACAGGGACTGGAAGGTGTGTCCTTCCCTCGTGCAAGGCTGTGTGCAGCCCCCTTGGACTGCTGCTGGAGCGATGGGGGTGTTCAGGGGGGGGGGGGGTCTTGTCGAGCGACTTTTTGAATGTGTTAGTGGAGATTTACAGTGTGGTTCCCTCACGGGGTTCTCGGCACATGATTTAAAGGACAATCGATGCCTTCAGACAAGTTGTGTCCATAATTTGTAAAATCACTTCAAATGACTTCTACTGAGCGTATTTTACAAATATTCCGCGGCATATAGCTTTTTACGTTTTAAGTTACGTTTTACGTTTATATTCAAGAAGTCTTGTTTTCGAGTTGATGACGATGCCTGACGTGACGTCACGTCTGGAACGGCCCTGACCGAGAAAGCGACACACAATGCATTTTGGGTACTTTGTTTGGTCTGAAGTCAAAGTCAAAGTCAAAGTCAGCTTTATTGTCAAATATGCTAATATGCATGACATACAGCACAGATGAAATTAATGTCCTCTCGGACCCAGCGGGCAAGACATGCAAGGCACTTATAACGTGGCTATACATGTAATTTCTGTATGTAAAGTGAGGTAGTGTCGTATGGAAAGTGAGGTTCGTGTTGATCTGTGTTGATGGCGAAAGGAGGAAACTGGAGTACCTGAAGAAAACCCACGCAATCCGTTTTAAAAGAAGAATATCCAAATTAGCTAACCACATTAAAAGAAAACTATTTTTTATACTTTTTCCTCTGATGCTTCAGACACGCGACGATGTCAAATGTCAGTCTCTTTTTATACGCTGCGATTGTCCGCAAGGTGAGCCCAAGAGCCAAATACACATATTATAACCTATATTGTATTTGGCATATGTTGTCTTTGCTTTGCTTTTTTTTTGGAACAATGTTTGTGGTTAAGAGTAATTCGTACGAGTTAAGACTGACCTGACCGCAGCTGTATTTCCTGTACAAAAGCCTTCTTGCACATTCTGCATCCTGCACCACAAAACCACAATTTCCCCCCAAATGTCCAACTGAAATGATATTTGAAAACAAAACCTTGAAAATTGAATCAGATTGTATAATATATATATATATATATATATATATATATATATATATATATATATATATATATATATATATATATATATATATATATATATATATATATATATACAGTAAAGTCTCGTTATATCGATATTCAAGGGAGTCCGAAAAAATATCGATATAACCGGGACTATCGATATATCCGATATCGATATAACGAGACTTTACTATATATATATATAATAAATATATATATATATGTGTGTATATCGGAATCAAAAAAAATGTAAAATATAAAAAATATAAAAAATATAAAAAATATAAAAAAAGTACATTACAATCCCTAAATGACTATTTACCTTCCTTTTTCTGCAGGGCTATGCCTTTATACAAAAAAACACACACACACACACAAACGAAAAGCTGAAATTAACTGTCAGTGACAAAAACATTTTTTTTGTAGAATTAATTCATTTGATAAACTTCATTTTTTTTTTTTTTTTAATTCATTTGATAAACTTCATTTTTTTCGTTCCTGATGTTGTCGTTCTAATAAACTCGCATGTCAATCCCTGATTTCTTTAAAGCTATAAAAGTCAGTGTTCTCTGTTGGGTGAATTAAATGAGATAGTACAAGTGAGATTGAATCTCGATTTTTATTGCAAGCGACTTCAAATTTAATCGTATCAACAACCTTTTCCTTATGGCTGGCTACATCGTTTATAATCCTGTTCAACCGGGCAGACTAATGGCTATGTAAACACCTCGATCGAGGTCAAGTCCACTTCTGTCACATTCATCTTGCACCCACCAGAACCTCATCGCACCCCCCGCATTTCAAAAATGACATCACGAGGTGTCAACACACCAACTACCTATTTATGGCAACCTCCTTTCCAGAACACTTTGGTGGGTTCTCGCCACCCTGACTACGCTGCGTTACTGTGAAATTCCTCCGCTGGAGAAAGTCCTCATTGACCTTCTGTGACAGCGTCCGAAGGGGAAACCCAACAGTGCGCCCATTCAGCTGCTTGCAACCGGATCGGAGGGCCCGCCCCTTCCCCTCCATGTGGACACACTGCGACCCAAGAAAAGAGGGGGTGGTCAAAAACATCCCTCCCATTTACCTTCAAGAGATATTGTAAGTACATACCTCGGTTTACGAACCCCTTGTCTTACGAAGTTTTCGGTTCACGAACGTTAAATATATGAAAATTTTACCTTGGCATACGAACTTTTTTCGGCATACACACGGAGCTGCCTCAATGAGTGATGTGTCGTTCGCGAACAAGCTCGTTCTTCTAAGAACAAAATGGCAGCCGACTGTTTTTGTCCTCTATTCCTCGCCCCCAGTCTTCGGTTAAAGCCACGTGATTGGTCAAGAACACAGCAGTGAGAGGAGGAGGAGGTGGTTTAAACATTAAAGGGACAGGCAGACGACAAAGAGAGAGTGACGAAATGGATACAAAACAGTGAAATTTTGACTTTGATAGTTCAAAGGCAGAGTGTAGTCTGCAAGGTTAAAATATCCCATCAATCAGGCTCCACAAACAAGCCGCACAAGCCATCTGTACACTTTATGCGAAAAGATATCAACTAGATAAAACTAGATAAAATTATCAAAGAGAAAGCACCTACAAGGGATCATTCCTCAAGACGGTGAAAGAAGAAGGTTACGTTCCTCATCAAGTGTTAAATGCTGAGGAAACCGGCCATTACTTTCCATCAAGCTATCAACGACCATCACAAAGGTAAATAAAACGACTTTATTATATAGTATAGTTTTTTTCTTTAATTATAATACCATAGCACATTTATTATACATAAAATAAGGTATATTTTGTGTAGTTTTAAGGCTTAGAAAATAAAGTAGAAAATTATGTTTTATGGGGACCTGGGAACGGATTATTCTCATTTTAATGGTTTCCTATGTGAAAATTTTTTTTGGGGATACACACTTTTCGCCTTACACAGTCTGTCTGGGAACCAATTAAATTCATAAGCCAAGGTATCACTGTACTGTTTCTACAGGGGATAAGTGTGATGTTGATTTTTTTCGCCATGTGATTGACAGGGGTACTGGAAAATCGTATTTTCATATGCTGGGTCCCAAAGTGATCTATATATGTTTTCATTGGGCTTCAAAAATGTAATTTATAGCGGGCCGTACATTTAGTACCTTTGCTTTCACTCGGGACGTATCCGATTTAACCCATTGAGGGGGCTGCAGTTCCTACTGTGGACAGTTTTGTGTGTTATCGGGTTACAGGGTGCATGAAAGAGTCAATCCACCATTTATAGAAACCAATACTATCCCGCCCAAAAACAGCAGATAGCAAGCACATAACTGCGTCATCCATCATCTGGAGTACTCCAGAGTCAGTTTATTTCCACTCCATTATTTTATATGAACCAGTTTGTCCCCAAAATTTGAACTACTTGGTCGTGAATACTCAATTCATATTAACTCATTCACTGCCAGACATGTGCAAAAACATGACCACTCCAGTGCCAGGGTTTTTGTCATTGTCACTCGAATTCCAGGACCCACAGAATTTTGAGTTTTAGGACTACATAAATGTTCTATGCAGCGTGAGAAACTTGACACTCTCTTCTTTCATCGAAAAGAGTTATGGTGATACCTCGGTTTCCAAACCCCTCGGCTTACGAACTTTTCAGTTTACGAATGTTAAATTTAAGAAAATCTTACCTTGCCATACGAACTTTACCTTGGCATACAAACTTTTTCCGTACACGGAGCTGCCTCAATGAGTGATGTGTCTTTCGCGAACAAGCCTGGTCTTCTAACAACATTTATTATACATCAAATAAGGTATATTTTGTGTGGTTTTAAGGCTCAGAAAATTGGAGAGTAGAAAATTATGTTTTATGGGGACCTGGGAACGGATTATTCTCTTTTTAATGGTTTCCTATGGGAAATTATTTTTTGGGATACACACATTTCACCTTACATACTCTGTTTGGGAACCAATTAAGTTCGTATGCCAAGGTATCACTGTAATTCCTAAATTATATGGGTCTGGAGTTATATGAGCTTGAAATGAGGGCAGCTGTCCAAAATATAATGCAATACGTACATATTGGTGTATAGCTTTAACAACAGCTGAAGCTGGAACAAAGCGCTAACATGGAAGAAAGGGCAATGCTTCCCTCTTGCGGAAAGGAAATAGATTGCTAGAAGCCATGGTTAGCACTTTATCGGCACCCAAAAAAAAATCATGAATGGCGCTCAACGTCATATTTTCAATTCCCGCATACATTTGCGAATGGCAGTGAATGAGTTAATTATCATACGCAGCTGCTCAGCATTCATAGAAAACGTGTTCATTCCTTAACTGTGACTTGACTTTTGATGCACAATCCAAGAAGAGGGGTCGGTCTCTTCCCCATTTGACGAGCAGGTTACAAAATGTACTTAGCATATGTTTCCTGCTGTCACTGGTAAGAGGGGGTGGTTGTGGTCTCGTATGTATCATCACGGCAGTCCTTGACTTGACATCTCTTTTCATGCTGGCCCAAGGGGTCATCTTCGGTCTCATGCGAGCGAAAAACCATTGGAATCAAAAACCCGAGAGGGAAGAAAAGCTAAACAGATATTCAAGACAGTGATACCTCGGTTTTCAACCATAATTCGCTGCATAAACCTTTTTGAAAACCGATTTGTTCAAAAACCAAATCAGCACTTCCCATTATAGTCAATGTAAAAAAAAATAATTTGTTCCAACCCGAGAATAAACATTCTAAAATACGTTCGAAAACCGAGGTGTATCAGCGTCTTGATTGATTTTATTTTTTTCACCCACATGTCACACATAAGCGCCATCCCCTCCATCTTCCTTGTGGATAACGATTGTCAGGTGGGGAGCTGTCCTATGACTCTTTGGACCCCAGATGCTCGCCGGATCATTTAAAGGGCAACCGACGTCACTTTTTTGTTTTTTAACTGACATCAGAAAAACTTTTATAGCATCTAAAATACCCACAACACGCAGTATGATATTTTTATTCAAATGCAAAACACCTATAAAAATGACTTCATGTGTCTAAAATCTGAAAAAAATTGAGCTGCGAATTGGGCATTTTCAGAAAGTCCCGCCCCCAGTTCATGACGTCACGCCAAGACGTTTTGCATTGCTGGAGAATCCATACAATGGCTTCAGATTCGGAGAATATGCTTTCTTGTTACACATCCAGTTATGAATATGATTCAAATAGTTCTGAAGAGGAAAGCATACATGTTTGCAATCGATTAAAGAATTATATGTGTCCATTTTGAGGCAACATTGAGGGGAGATGTCTCACCCAAAAAAAAGGCACAAAATGGCGACCTCCAGTGGCCACCTCCGCTTCCACAGGCTGATAAATTCCTTATATGGAGCTTGGATGCCCTCTTCTGTCGGCTTTCGGGTGCAACACGGTTCTCAGACCAGACATGTACGGCAAAATCCATTGACGTTGATGAAGGACTGCTACAATGTGTCTTTTTTCGGTCAGGGGGTGGTCCTTTAATGACGTCACGTACGGACTCGTCACCAACTCAAAAACAAGACTTCCTGAATATTCAGAGTGAGTCTTAAAACGTAAAATATAGCGATATGCGGTGGAATCTTATTAAAATACGCCCAGTAGAATTCATTTGAAGCCATTTTACAAATTATGGACACAACTTGTCCAGAGACGTCGGTTGTCCTTTAAGGCTGATGGTAATATGCTGCAGACGTACATATTTATTTATTTATTTATTTATTTATTATTTATTTCTCCAAAGTCATGAATAACACGTTACTTTCAAAGTCAACAGATCCGTTGTGTAACTAAGTTACTTTTTCAGGATACAACCGTTTTTCCACCCAAGGCCAATATGGTCTGGACCAGGGGTCGGAAACCTATGGCTCATGAGCCATATATGGCTCTTTTGATGCTTGCATATGGCTCGTCGATGAAACTAAATACATATTCTCACTTTTTCGCTGTTCATTTCCTGTTGGGGCTGCAGTTGGCAGAACGTGCAATTTTGATTGGATGACACTGACCTAGGTTGGCGGAAAGTGCAATTTTGATTGGATGATACTGACCGTCATGTTGAAACAGGTAAACACCCCTTTAAATAAGCCTGATGAGTCAAACAAATGATGAGTACACTTCAGCTTGACTGCACCACAGGATCCGCCTTTGTGGAGAGAAAAGGTTCTGATTCTAATTTGCAATGAAACAATACCATCGATGAAACAGTCGAATGTCAATGGCATTTTAACATGCTAACGTTAGCATCAATATACTTCTGTGAGAGAAAGCAAGTGTGGAAGCTAATGAGCCGTGTGCAGGCTAGTTAGCAGTAACTTCGCCTATGGAACCGGCAAGTTGACTTTCATTAGTGCCACTTAGCAGTTTTTTTTTACGACGATACTAGTGCAGCGTGTTCTACCAAATTCCTTGTGTGTTCTACATACTTGGCAATAAAGATGATTCTGATTCTGATTCCGATCGTTTGGCTGGATTTTTACCAATCATGAGGAACGGAAAACCATTCATGTTAACGGTGAGTACTATCACAAAGTTATTTTAAATAATACATTCTGACATTTTGTGAAAAAGTGGCCGCGCCTGCATGCGTTTTTGCGTGTGTGTGTTTGTATGACTAGTCTTGTGAGGACCACTAACATTTTATACCATACGTAGTGAGGACATTTTTGACAAGTGTTGACCTTTTGGCCGGTCCTCACAAGTTTTTCATTCTAAAGGCTTCTAGAGGGTCTATATATGCATCTGTTAAAGTTTCACAAAGGTCCTCACAAATTCACCCAAAATGATTTTTGGTGTGTATTTTCATTTCCCTTAGATACACACTTACTCACTGTGTGTCTTCATGTGTGTGTGTGTGTGTGTGTAATGAGAGGAAAAAGTTCACACCACAAAAAGTAAAACGATATTTTAACCAAATTCACAACAGAGATGAGGACTTTGAATGTACCCATTCAGAAACCTCACTCCTGCTGTTATTTCAGTTTCAAGTCCACTTTTTATTTCTTTGTTTTTAAAGAAGTTGAAGTGTTCAAATGTAACACTAGTTCTTCTCTAAACTTATCAGCAACAGTGGTCCTCACTCCTTATCTGTTATCCGGACCTCACAAAACCATTGAAACAGAAATCTGTGTGTGTGTGTGTGTGTGTGTGTGTGTGTGTGTGTGCGCGGCTCTCACTGAAAAACATTTCTAAATATTTTACATTTATGGCTCTCTCAGTCAAAAAGGTTCCCGACTCCTGGTCATGGACTCTTCCGCGAACCTTTTTGAGTCCCTGTCTGTTTTTAGTTTTTAGTCTACCATCCAAATTAAGAGAAGAGAAGAAGAATCATGCCGGTGTTCTGGTCTGCTGATGATGGAAACTCTCATTATCTAAACATACGCTCTTTTGTCCGTCTTGGGGAATTGGAGCCATCTGATTGCAGCAAGCTTCATCCCAGCCAAGAAACAGCTGGCTCCAATAAGACCGTACCATCTCCCCCACACCCCATCACCCAATCCCACCCCTCACCCCGGCGCTGCTTAATCATTCCATACGTTACAACAGGAAATTTAACATCAGCGAGCAGATTCCTCTTGAACTCAATTTAATAAGGCGCTTTGCTTTAAGGGGTTTCTGTCCCCCCGGATGAGACATTTTACTTGCTTTCAATGATTGATTAATCGTTGCTAATGACGCACCGTTGTTCGCTCCTGTGCAGGGATGGCTTCAGTTTTTTTTCCATCCTCTTGAGGCTAAAGGGAGGCTCGGCCAATTCGATTGCGGGGCTGAGAGAAGAATCTATAAATATATTTTATCATGTCAAATAAAATGTAGTAAGAGCTTAAATGCAGCCAGACCGATTTCTGACGGGTCTATAGCACCATCCCCCGGCCCCTGTGAAGACAAAAAAAAAAAATCTGATATGATAATAGCTTTCTAGCTGCCTAGCAAGCTATCTATATGTATATCTATTAGCTATATAGCTGGCTGGCCTTTTAGCTAGCTAGCTTTCCATCTATTTGAGTAACTTCCGGGGTGAATGAACGCTGGCTTGTGTGGCTGCCGCTGCTCACCCACAGAAAAACGGATCCTGTGACCTTGAGAGTTTTGAAAGGCGCTTAGAAATCAAATGTATTATTATTATTGATGTTTGGATTCATCTTTTTTCACGTGTACTGAAATGTTTTGAATGATTGTGAATACAATCATGACATAAGCAGAGTACCCATAACCATTGAGTATGCGTGCACATCAAATACAAGGGCTGTTTTTTCAGTATATAGTGCAAAATGGTAAAAATCGAGTGCAAAAGCTAATATCTGAAATTACATATATGTATTGGGGAGCATTTTTCGTCATCAAAGAAGTTTTACATCAGAAACTTCTAATGATTTTTCAATGGAAGAATTCACATCATTTATTTATTATTTTTAGCACACAACACATATGCAACAACCAACATTAAGGGTACTTCTGATTCCCAGTTAATTTCTAAAATTGACTCCCACATTGTTGCTAAAATGAAAATTAACATTATCAGCCTAGTAATCATGCATTGGCTGGGAATCGAACCCAGGTCAACTGCTTGGAAGGCAGCTATGCTAACCACTATAACAGCAATGCATGTCATGTCGTGGGACTTAACATCTACGGTCTGTCAATAAAATGTAAAATCGATTGCAGTTAAATGTTGTTGTTAGTAACCATAAAAATTATTATTATTATTATTATTATTTATTGGCTTTGTACTGTCCTGTTACGTGTGCCTTATTTACCGTGCTGTTCCTGCTGTACGTCCCTTGGCGACCACTTGGGGGCAGTGTGGTGCCTACGCCCACATGTAGCATACCTAGAGTCCATATAAATTAAAAGACACGAAGAAGTATACTACAAGTGAATAAAAAAAATGGAGCGAAACAGCTCGTGTCCAAATTCGACGGCGACGTCCTTCGAAATCCACTTTTTCGTCGATGTGTCGTCATTTTCAACCCGCAAGTTATTTTTATTGTTATTTTTTTTTCCGAATCCAAGAAAGTTGCAGGCTCGGTTTCGTTTAAAGGCTCCCACGTTCGAGTAACTTTCGTAATTTTGTATCGACAATGAAACCGGTCGCAATGATGATTCATTGTACTGGAATACATTGAAACGCATCAGTCATTGTCAAACGTTGACACCCCCCGTCGAGCCGAGGAGAGGCGGAAGCTGCTGTCAAGCCAAGAAGCATTGTTGCAATTGACATTTGCGAAGAGGATCAAAGCGTTGATGAATAATCCATATTGAAAAGCTCGCCGTTCTACCAAATGTCAACCGGCATCGGGTGGGCCATCTCACAAGTCTTCATTCGAAGTCGCCACAATGGCCCGTCACAATAAGGTAAGTGCGCCCAACGTGTTCATAATGGCAACAGTTAAAGATTGGTCTCGACTTGGGCATTATTTCACGAGCAGACTTCAAAAAAAGAATCCATATGTAACCTCTTGGGTTTCCATATCGTTTAGAATTCCACAATGCGCCCACCAAGGGCCTTGCTGGTTTGCATGTTTTTGCATAAATTAGTATTAAAGGACAACCGACACCATTTTCCTGACTGACATCAGAAAAACGTTTTATAGCATCTAAAATACCCAAAACACACACGATGATATTTTTAGTCAAATGCAAAACACCAATTAAAATGAGTTAAAGTGTCCCAAAACTACTTCAGAACTATTTCAATCATATTCATAACAAGAAAGCATCTTCTCCGAATCTAAAGCCATTGTTTTAATTCTAGAGCAAGGCAAGACGTCCTGGCGTGATGTCACGAACATGGGGGCGGGACCTTCTGAAAAAACTCGCAATTTCCGGGGTCATTTTGAAGTAATTTTGGGACACTTTAAGTCATTTTTATTGGTGTTTTGCATTTGACTAAAATATCAGCCGACGTGTTTTGGGTATTTTAGATGCTATAAAATGTTATTCTGATGACAGTTAGGAAACAAAAAAATGGTGTCGGTTGTCCTTTAATACGTCGTAAGCAAAACAAATGCGAACGCAAAATGGAGCCGAAAGAAAGGTATGCCGTTCCAATCTGGCCCTCCTCAAACGCACCACCTTGTCTTATAAAAGTCATTGGGAACTGATCCAATGTACACAAATATCCGAGCATCTACGTGCATTCCAGGCTGTTCAATTCCTCAGTCTCAGGTCTCTTTGGTGCTAACTTAAGTAGCCCTTCGCACAAGCCTTTGGGAGCTCCTGAAGTTGTGTTTGGCGTGGGATGATTTAGCGGTCAAAAGAACCATATGCTCCTCTCAACCTTGCTTTTTGTTGTTGTTCTTCTTCTTTTGTCCTGTTCATATTGAATGATACAGCAATGTTTTTTTTTAATGCTGGAGCAATTTCTCAGTGCAATCGGAGAGTTTGAAATACTCCTCCTTGGAGACTATCTGTCATCCCCACTTTTTTCCAGTACTCGTTGATGAATAAATAGGCCTGAGTGGCGATCCGTGGGTTTTATCGCGAGGCCTTCAGTGGTGCAAATCAATCCGCAGCTGCGAGTGTGGTGTGATTTACTACACGTCCACTAGAGGGTGACGTTGGCCAGGAAATAACTTGTGATTTGAAGAAAATTAAATACAGTGATACCTCAGCTTACGAACGCTTTAGCTCACGAACTTTATTGAATTCGCGAGCATACAGTCTTGGCTGACTAACTACTTTTCGGCGGACGAACCAAACTATACAGGGGCTGGCGGACTAGTTTTCCACACCCACTTTCTTTGAGTGCAGACGTGGTTTGTTGTCGAGTGGATTACTTTTGCTGTTATGGGAAAGAAAAAGACCCCATCACCGGCTAGTGTTAAGCCAAAGAGGACACAAAAGAAAATTACAGTCGAGCAGAAAAAGGAGATCATCGAAAAACACGAACGAGGTTTGCGTTTGTGTGATTTAGCGTCCCAGTACCAGTATGCTAAGTCGACCATTGCTACGTGTGGCTAAGGGTGTTTCTGTGTTGTCTAAGCAACGGTCTCAGTTAGTAGAAGAGGTTGAAAAACTTCTGTTGATTTGGATTAATGAATAGCAGCTAGCAGGGGTCAGTGTGAGTGAGGGTATTATCGCCGAGAAAGCAAGGCAACTTCACTCGGATATCATCAAGAGGCAACTACATCAACAACCATCACAAAGGTAAATAAACCGACTTTATTATACAGTACAGTTTATTTCTTTAATTACAATACAAAAGCACATTTATTATACATAAAATAAGGTATATTTTGTGTAGTTTTAAGGCTTATTTAGTAGAAAATGATGTTTTGTGGGGACCTGGGAGCGGATTATTCTCATTTTAATGGTTTCTTATTGCAATAAATGTTCGGAAGATCAACTTTTCACTTTACACACACTTTCTGGGAACCAATTAAGTTTTTATAGCTGAGGTATCACTGTACTGTCATTAAACTGTTCAAATTTTTACTATGAACTATGATTCATGATGATTCATGATAGCCTCATAAAATTGCAATATTATTTGCTATTTTTGCTCGCTTCAGAGCCTTTCTGAATGATGTCCATCTATTCATGAAAAGTCAATCTTCAAAATGTATATTATATAGTATGTATACAGTATATCTGCTACCAAATCAATTTCTTCTCTTCATCCATTTTGGGTTGACAAAACCGCTATTAAATCAACACAACAATATATTTGCTTATTCAGCTCGCTACCGATAGAGTTATAGACAAAATTCTGCCTTCGTACGCAAGTCATCTTTTTATTTTTATTTCCACTGCCTGAAAATTATTAATTAATGATTGTGAACACAATAAAAAAAACCGCCAAAGTCTGAATCGAAAGCAAATGTTCCCTTTCCCAATTTATGAAGGTTGAAAATGTCCCATCATAAAACGTTTATGGAATTTAAATCCGCTGCTTTCATTTTACTTTTACGTGATGCGGTCGCAGTAAAGCAAGTGCGGTTGACGTAAGTCAAGCGCATTTTGCACCCGTGGAAAATAATAATAATACATTTCATTTATAAGCGCCTTTCAAATCTCTCAAGGACACTTTACAGTCACGGGCTATTCTTTCTGCAGGTGAGCAACGGTAGCCACACGCGCCAGCGTTCATTCCATTTATTTCCTTAACTCATTTGCTGCCATTCCCGAATTTATTCAAGAATTGAAAAGTGTGACGTTGATCGCCATTCCAGAATTTGTTTTGTTTTGTTTTTTCTTGCGAGAGGTGCCAATAAAGCGCTGGGAGAGACCTCTTGCAATTTTTTTTCCCCCTTCGACAAGAGGGCAGCATTTCCCTTATTTCCATGTTAGCGCTTTGTTCCAGCTTCAGATGTTGTTCAAGCGGTACATAAATCAATATGTATGCATTGTATTGTATTTTGGACAGCCGCCCCAATTTCAAGCTCAGATAACCCATACAACTTGGGAATTAACTATTTTTTTTCTAATGAAGTAAGATAATTTAGGGTTTATTACTCTTAATTGAATGTTAATGTAGTCCTGATGATACTAGTGGGCCTCAATTGGCAGTACATATGCACCTAAAAGCTAGCAACCACTCGTTTGACGACAATGACGTTAAAATCTTAGCAAAAGAAAATAGATGGTTTGAAAGGGGAGTAAAAGAAGCTATTTTCATAAAACAGCAAAATCCTGCACTAAACCGCCATGGTGTGGTGAGGTTCTATTTGGATCGTTCGTCCAACAGACTGCCTAGGGAACATAGGCTTAGTTATGCTGATGAGGTGATACCAGAGCAAATGGAGCATTTTTTTGTAGGTTTTTTTTTTTCGGGACTGAAGCAGGGCAGGGTTGGGGGGGGTCAGCGGAATTTGTTTTCATCCCAACTAAATATTACACTAGTGGCCGTACAATGGAGGTCACTGATCTCGGTGTACTTATATGTAACAGAGACGGCCTTATCACAGGAGAATGTGGATTACAGCTCAGCCGTAGCATTGTCGAGCGCAAATGGACCTGTTGAAAAATCCCAGTAGATCAAGCGCCAACAAAACTTTACAAATGCGGCTTATCTTCGGGTAAGCCTGCTTCACTTTCCATGTCATCCTCGGGAGAACCTTTTTCATCGGCGTTCCACGGCGAGGAACCCTCAAAGAGCATCCGATCAAATCTAAGGAGGATTAATTCCAGAAGACTCATTGAGATAATGACCACCTTGACAGGCTTTGATCACAGCTCTCCCGCAGTTGAATGAATGATAAATTGGCAGCACGGAAAATGCCTGTTTTTATTTTGGGGGGGTTGAAAAGGTCAACGTGAACGTGTTCGACTGATCTATACAAATAATTAAAGCTAAAATTCAATTAAAGTACTTTTTTTCTGAAAAATTTAAGGCTAATTAATAGATAGTATTCCATGAAAACCCCTATGGATCACAAACATTTTAAAGAAGGAAACAATCAAATTATATTTCTTATTGTACTGTGATAAACTCTGATAAAACCATTGAATACAGTAAAGTCTAGTTATATCGATATTCAAGGGAGTCCGAAAAAATATCGATATAACCGGGACTATCGATATATCCGACCCTGTTTGCATGTAATTTTCTCCGGGCGTGCATAGAAGTAGTATCGATATAACCGGGACTATCGATATATCCGATATCGATATAACGAGACTTTACTGTATTTCGGAGGTCATAAAAATGCATAAAATTCCACATACTATATTATTCGGCAATTTCTATTTACAGTACGGAAGGGGTGAATCCAGATTTTCATGTACAGCACAGGTGTCAAAGTCAAGGCCCGGGGGCCAAATCTGGCCCACCACATTATTTTTTTCGGCCCGCGAAAGCAAATCAAACTTGTGAATTTCAATGATGATTGCTAAAATCCTAACCAAAATTTCATATTTTGGGATGTAAACCACAATAACAGTGATTAGTCTTGACTTCAGATTTGAAAAGTAGTGATTCATTAATTTGTTGTGCGCTCTATATGTAATATGTGGAGGGGATTAAACATTGTAATGGCTTCCCCAAATTCATAACGGCCCTCGAGAGGAAGCTATCAACCCAGCTAAACAGAACACAATTGATGAGGAACTAGGTAAAATTAGCGCAGAGGAGGCACCTACAAGGGATCATTCCTCAAGATGGTGAAAGAAGAAGGCTACGTTCCTCATCAAGTGTTTAATGCTGATGAAACCGGCCACTCCATTCCATCAAGCCATTAACGACCATCAGTACAGTTTATTTATTTAATTATAATACCATAGCACATTTATTATACATAAAATAAGGTATATTTTTGTAGTTTTAAGGCTTTGAAAATTAGAAAGTAGAAAATTCTGTTTTATGGGGACCTGGGAACGGATTATTCTCATTATTATGGTTTCCTATGGGAAATTAATTTTTGGGATACACACTTTTCGCCTGACATAATCTGTCTGGGAACCAATTAAGTTCGTAAGCCATGATATCACTGTATTATTAATCTGTTGACGGCTACTTTTGTGAAGAACTGTTGGTTGGTCATGTGTGATTGCAGTGGTGGGGGGAAGGGAGGGATGAGTCACTTTGGTCTATTTTTCTCCTAGCCGGATGGTCTCAAAAGAAGAAATTGAGAGTTCATGACAGGTTTGGAGGTGTGAAGTCACGAGGCTTCTACTGATAAGAAGAAAAGATGGGAAATATGTGAGAATATGAACAAGGTGATTCCTCTGCGGCTCCGTCAACTTCAAAGGTTCCATCCGGTGTGGAGGAGGACGAGGCAATCTTGGTGTGCCACCCCTGTCAAGGTCAAATGAGTCACTCTGACCTCGAAAAGCAAACAGGCCCGTTTTAGAAGCGATGGCGGCGTGCGTAAGTGATCCGCCTCGCAATCTATTCGCCGTTCATTGTGACGAACGTCACCAAAGTTCGATGAAACGAATGCGGGTGTAAGCACAGGTCAGGAAGTCAAAAATCTGGTGACCGCCAATCTGTAGCATGACCGCTTACACTCTTAATGTTTTGTGAAACTTCCCTTAAAGGACAACCGACGTCTCCGGACAAGTTGTGTCCATATTTTGTAAAATGGCTTCAAATGACTTCTACTGAGTGTATTTTACAAAGATTCCACCGCATATCGCTATATTTTACGTTTTAAGACTCGCGCTGAATATTCAGGAAGTCTTGTTTTTGAGTTGGTGATAAGTCCGTACGTGACGTCACTAAAGGACTGCCCTTGACGGTAAAAAAGACACCTTGTAGCGGTCCTTCCATCTATTCAATGTATTTTGCTGTACCTGTTTGGTCTGGGGACCTCATGTTGCACCCAAAAGCCGCCAGGAGGCCAGAAAAGGGTGTCCAAGCGCCATATAAGGAATTTATCAGCCTGTGGAAACGGAGGTGGCCACAGGAGGTCCCCATTTTGTGCCTTTTTTTTTGGATGAGAGATTTTTCCCCAATGTTGCCTCAAAATGGCACAAATAAATTATTTAATCGATTGCAAACATGTATGCTTTCCTCTTCAGAACTATTTGAATCATATTCATAACTGGATGAGTAACAAGAAAGCATATTCTCCGAATCTGAAGCCATTGTTTTGATTCACTAGCAATGCAAGATGTAATATATGAGTGGTGTAACGGTCCACGCGATATAAATCTACGTGGATATGCATCATCTCATTGGCACTTGACCTCTTCCTGGATCCTCCGCATGAGTCCAGAACTGATGTTGTTCCCATCAAGACTCAGACGCCTCATGGGAAGATCTCGCCCCCTTCGCAGCAAAGCCGAGACCAGGTCGTTCCCCCCCACGTCGCTCACTTGGTTCCCATCCAAGTCGACCATCCGTAGACGGACGTTGGCTATCAACACGTCGGCCAGCAACCTGACCCCGGGGTCGCCCAGGTTGTTCTCATCTAAAATGATGCGAGTCAATGAGCTGTTTCCTTTGAGGCTGTCGAAAAGATCTTTCCACGCCGCCAGCTCCACGCCGCCCGTCTGAGCCAGACCTAAATACCGCAAGTGTGAGTGATGCCTCATGTAGGATGCTAGTACCTTCACGCCTTCCCCGGTTAGACCGTTCCCCCCGATGTCCAGTTCCAAAAGTGAAAAGGCTTTGAAAGAGCACCAGTCGGCGTTGACGTTAGCCGCCGCTAGCTGGTGTTGAATGGCGGCGGCTCGCCGGGTTTGCTCCTGTAGCTCGGCGACGCCACGCAAAAGGGCCAGCGCTCCGTCGTCGCGTAATCTGTTTCCAAACAAGCTAGAGAAGAAGAAGAAACCCTTCGAAACTTGTAGAATTCCACCTCCTGGAGACAACATCCATCCAATATTCCATTTTCTAATCCATTTTATCCTCGTGAGATGTCCTGGAGCCTATCCCGGCAGTCTTTGGGGACACCCTGAACCGGTTGTCAGACAATCACAGGGCACAAAGAGACGAACAACCATACATGCTCACACACACACTTACGGACAATTTGGAGTGTTCAATCAGCCTGTCACACATTTTTTGGAGTGTGTGTGAGGAAATCGGAATACCCGGAGAAAACCCACGCAGGCACAGAGAAGAACATGGGAACTCCACACGGGTAGGCCGGTCAACGTACTTAATACTGGGCCGCTCTGAACACAACATACAGTAAAGTCTCGTTATATCGATATTCAACGGAGTCCGAAAAAATATCGATATAACCGGGACTATCGATATATCCGACCCTGTTTGCATGTAATTTTCTCCGTGCGTGCATAGAAATAGTATCGATATAACCGGGACTATCGATATATCCGATATCGATATAACGAGACTTTACTGTAGTAACTAATTTCCCCCAAATATATATCCATAATATTCCGCTTGCTCGCAAAACTGTTCATTGGTTTTATTAGCTATCTAGCTGGCAGGCTGGCTATCTAGCTGGCTATCTATTAGCTATTTGGCTATCTAGCTGGCTATCTATTAGCTATTTGGCTATCTAGCTGGCTGGCTTTCAAGCTAGCTATCTGTTAGCGATCTGGCTGGCGAGCTGTCGAGGTGGCTATCTATTGGCAATCTAGCTGGCTGGTTATGTAGCTAGCTATCTATTAGCTAGGTAGCTTGCTTTCTATCTATTTGGGTTACTTCCCGGTTGAGTGAACGCTGGCGCGTGTGGCTGCCGCTGCTCACCCACAGAAAAACATATCCTGTGACTGTAAAGTGACCTTGAGAGTTTTGAAAGGCGCTTATAAATGAAATGTATTATTATTATGTGACTCGCAGTGGTCACATGCCTGGCTTTTCTCCAGGTATTCCGGTTTCCTCTAACATTCCAAAAACATGCATAGCAGGATGATTGAACACTCCAAATTGTCCCTAGGTGTCAATGTGAACGTTTTGTAGTTGCTCATCTGTAAGTGCCCTGTGATTTGTTGCCAACCGGTTCAGGGTGTCCCCTGCATACTCCCAAAAGGCAGCAGGGATAGGCTCCATCACCCCCCGCGACCCTATGGATGACTACAAAGGGATACACTCCAATTGAAGGCCTACTCCTGACCGCCGGCCATCCCCAAATTTAATTTTCCCTTTGGCGTATCGCCGCTTACTGTAAACTTTTGAGGTGAGGCTTGACTCTCAGCAAATCCAGCAGGACGTGAGCACCAGATGGGCCGATGAAGTTGAGGTTCAGGTTGAGGAGAGTCACCTCGGACCAACTGCTCTTCAGGGCGCTCGCCACGGTTAGCAAAAGGTCATCCGTAAGGCCGGTATTCCGGAGAACCAGCTGCTCCACTTCATCCGATGTACTCAGTACGGTGATCAAGGCTTCCAACTATGGCGACCAATCAGGAGAAAGTCACGGGAGTGTGTAAAAAAAGTGGTGTTATGTTGTCATAAATTCTGGATTGGATGGAGACTATATGATGATGACCCGATTCAATTTTACAACGTGGGTCATAGTTGCCCGGGAGAATGCGGGAAGACCCGTGATGTCACCGAAATCCCACCAATTAACCGCGAGGTGAAAAATCATCATCCATCTTGGAAAAATGCGTTTGTCGATGACACATTGAGGGTGTTTAAAAATGATCTCGAGAGGAATTTCTCATTAATTTTTCAGCCCACGAGTGAATCACCTCTAAGCACATCATTTTCTTTCCAAATGCATAATAAATAATTGGATGATGCACCCTCCCCCCCCCCCCCCCAAAAAAAAAAAAAAGAGGCATTTTCTTCGATATGTAAATACTGCAAAGACTCACATTTCTGGTCAGTTTTATTCCCTATTTATATACTGCCCCCTATTGACGTGGAAATCATTCAGTCCTTGTGACTTTGTTTGTGTATGTATGCATTTATTTATTTATTGTTGTGAATAAATACATAATTATTTACTTTAAAATAAATAATCCATAAAATTAATATATGTATGTAATTATTTATTTATTGATCAATTTATTGTAAATAAATAAGTAAATACATAATTACTGTAGAATAAATAATGAATAAAATTAATATATGTATTTATTTATTTATTGATCAATTTATTGTAAATAAATAAGTAAATACATAATGATTTACTGTAAAATAAAAAAATACATATATTTATTTATTTTTTCGTCATTTTTGTACATAAGTAAATAATTATTTACTGTAAAATAAACAAATACATATATTTATTTATTTATTCGTCATTTGTGTACATAAGTAAATAATTATTGTAAAACAAATAATAAATACAACAGATTTTCGTATTTATTTGTCCCTCGATTTATTGTAAATAAACAAGAATTTACTGTAAAATAAATAATAAATTAAAGACATGTATATATTTATTCATCAATTTGTTGTAAATAAATAAATATGTACTGTAAAATAAATAATACATCATAAATAAAACAAATTTATTCATGTATTTATTCATCAATTTATTGTAAATAAATAAATAAGTATTTACTGTAAAATACATAATAAAATACATGTATGTATTCATTCATCAATTTGTTGTAAAGAAATAATTATTTACTGTAAATAACAAATACAGTAAATGCATTAATTTACTGTAAATCCATAATTATGACTGTAAAATAAATAAAAGCATTTATTTACTTTAAATAAGTAAATAAATAATATGCCTGTAAAATAAATACATTTATTTATTTACTTTAAATAAGTAAATGAATAATTATGACTGTAAAATAAATAAATGCATGTATTTATTTATTTACTGTAAATAAGTAAATAAATATTTATATTTATAAAATAAAATGCTGTCACAAGAACTGAATGGTTCCTGCATCAATAGGGGGCAGTATATTAACAGGGGAAAAAAACACCAGAAAGTCTGTCTTGTGTTTATTTATTTATTTTATTTTATTATACAGTAAAGTCTCGTTATAACGATATCGGATATATCGATAGTCCCGGTTATATCGATACTATTTCGATGCACGCACGGAGAAAATTACATGCAAACAGGGTCGGATATATCGATAGTCCCGGTTATTTCGATATTTTTTCGGACTCCCTTGAATATCGATATAACGAGACTTTACTGTATATATTTTTGTTTTGTTTCAGCGCTTAAGTCACCGTTGTCTTGCTTTCATATAGAATTCAGTGAGTATTTTTCATTTCTTCTTCATGCCAAAATGCACCCAAGGCTGGAATTGGTTATTCTCCATATTTATTTGGGATGGAGGGGGGGTTAGCTGTGCCATTAATTGCACCCCTCAAAGTTAGAGAGCCAAAACAAAAGTTATCCATACACACCTGAACCTGCAGGCTTTCAAGCGACTTCCTCTCGACCACCTCTTCTTTGTCAGGCCCGCCATCTGCTCGTAAGGGGGCATCGTGATGCTCCACGGGGGCTTTACACCCCGGCAACGGTCTCTTTTGTAGCTGACGCCTGTCAAGCTCTTTGCACAAAAAAATATAAAAAAATAATTGATTGGTGTTCGTGACGCGCCGTGGTTGCGCAATAATCTGTCAATATGGTACGGGGGAGCTATTGACAATCAATGAAAGAGCGGGAAAACCTTATAAACTGTTGACTAATTGTCTAACTTTTCAGACACCTTCATTTTGTTCTATTTTGCATGGCTTGAGGAGCCCGCGATGACAAGAAAGTGTCAGAGCACAGCGGGGATACCTATGTGGAACTGTCGCGGCTTGGAATTGAAGCGGATTTACTGTACATTGGACGGGAGATGTGAGACAATCTCGTTTCGTCAATCTATACTACGGCTTTGTGTTTGTTTGCAACATTTAGCTTGTAGCAGATGTCCACATTTAACCATGATGTCCCTGATCCACTGGTGAAAAGGATGCTTTGATCCTCTCCTCTTTCATCTAGAACTGCTTCATACAACAAAGAGGGTGCAGAAAGTGCTTAACATTGAATAATAATAATAATAATTTTCATTTATAAGTGCCTTTCAAAACTCTCAAGGTCACTTCATAGTCACAGTATACGTTTTTCTGTGGGTGAGCAGCGGAAGCCACACGCGCCAGCGTTCACTAAACCCGGGAGTAACTCGGATAGAAAGCTAGCTAGCCAATAGATAGCTAACAGATAGCAATCTCGGCCTTCACTCAACCCGGAACTAACTCATATAGAAAGCTAGCTAGCTAATAGGTAGCTGAGTATATCGGATAGAAAGGTAGCTAGCTAACAGATAGCTAGCCAAGCCTTCACTCAACTCGGAAGTAACTCAGATAGAAAGCTTGCTAGCTAATTAGATAGCTAAGTAACTCGGATTGAAAGCTAGCTAGCTAATAGTGTGCTGGAATGATTGTGTCTTTGTGTTGTCATATTATTTATTTATTTTTTTTGTTCTTCTGACTTCAAGACGGCGTCGCGAGAGTGGCTTCCTTGACAGCAGCTCCTTTATTTTGTTTTTCTACTTCTTCCTTTCCTTCTGTATTCCTTTCATCCCTATGCTGCTGAATTTAAATTTCTCCACAGCAAGACCAATAAAGGCCAATCTAATCTAATGTTTGATGTTGGATGTCACTGGCAATGATATTTTAATAATAATTAATAATAATAATAAGTTTATTTTATATGACATGAACTACTTTTTTTCCCCCGCACTCAGTGAACATGTGACATTTATTGGTAAAACATCCCTATGAATGACATTGTTGTATAATTTTAGCCGTCCAAAATTTGAAGACAGTTTCTCATTTCAATAGTCCTCAAAAGTGTCTCCAAATTTATGACAGATGTTGTCATCCAAAACGTTCCGCCTCGCTTTTATTTCCACATTTCCAACCTTCTGTGCCCATGCTGGAAATCGGGCCAGTGTCATGTTTTCCGGCTCTTTCCATTTGGCCGCCATTTCTTTTGCTCACCGTTTGCTTGCGACGAATTGAGCTCGCTCTGGCTCTTCTCCAACTTCTCTGTCATCTGCACACATTGTTCACGGAAGACCTTCTGTCCGTCCCCAGCTCTGCTTTTCCCATTCGACTCCCTCGGCGTCTGCCGTTTTTGCTTAGTAAGGACTTCCACATGCGTTAAGTGGTCTTGGGGAAAAACAAAATGGTGGTTTATTTTCGGTATTTTATTCCCCGCCCCCCACACATAGACAAGTCAAATGCAGAAAACACATGGATTTATCAAGTCAGGTCTCACCGAGGACATTTCCTGTCTTCTTGATATTCGCTTTATGTGTCCGCTGTGCTCGACCGGCGCCGGTTGTGTCTTTGCGCTCCAGCTCCTGTCTGGCAGATTAGATTAGATTAGATTTGATTTGATTTGTCTGTGTAAACTCTCAGTCGCTCATGAGTCGACCATCGATGAAAAGGTTTCTTCAACCGTTATCTGTACTTCTTTGAAGGTGTCGGACGTTTTGCTTCTTATCCAAGATGCTTCGTCAGCAAACTAAAGTCTTACTGGTAGTATTGGCCCTATATATATATATATATATATATATCCCTACTGTCCAGACGTGGCGGTGCCGGACTCTGCTATGATTGGTCCCTGCTCTCAGGTTGGTCTCAGGTTACTCAGGCAGGACAATAGAAGGAATCAGTGGAGCCGCAGGGAGTAGTCCTCTGCTCCCCCCAACCTGCGAGCAGGGACCAATCATAGCATTACTGTCCACCTATTAGTTATCTATTAGCTAGCTGGCTAACTCTATTTGAGTTATTCGGCATTGAGTGAACGCTGGCGCATGTGGCTGCCGCTGCTCACCCACAGAAAAACTGATCCTGTCACTGTAAAGTGACCTTGAGAGTTTTGAAAGGCGCTTATAAATGAAATGCATTACTATTATTATTATTATTTTTACTCTATGTTACTTCCGGGTTGAGTGAACACCGGCGCATGTGGCTGCCACTGCTCACCTGCAGAAAAAAATATATTTTGTGACTGTAACATGTCCTTGCGAGTTTTGAAAGTGGCTTATAAATGAAATGTATTATTATTATCAATCTTAATTAAGCACTTTCTGCACCATCTTTGTTGCATGAAGCAGTTCTAGATGACAGAGGAAAGGATCAAAGCATCCTTTTCACCAGTGGATCAAGGACGTCATGGTGAAATGTGCACATCTGCTACAATCTGCTACAAGCTTAAGTTTTGAAAGCAAACAAGAAACTGTAGCATCCATTGATGAAGAGATTGTCTCACATTTCCTGTCCAACGTAAATCCGCTTCAATTCCGAGCCGCGACCATTGCACATACGCATCGGCGCTCTGCGCTGACGCTCCTTCCTTCTCATTGCGGGCTCATCAGGCTGATTAATTTGACTTCTCGTCTCGACATGTCTTCTTGTCCCACTTGTCTTATTCTTCGGTTTGGTCGGGATAAACAGAGGGGATGATGGACACGATTCCGCCACGCTGACTTTAGAGCCTTGGTGAAAACCCAAAAAGAAAAGTTCTGCTTGGCTGCCAAGTTTTGTCTCGAATTTCAAGTTCCAAATTGCTGATTGAGGCTAATGTAAAAGAGCAGCGGACGAATAAGCAAAACAAACGCTAGCGTTTCTGTGTTTTTTGCCAGCTGGATACCGTTGCCAGAACGGCGAGGTAAAAGGGGAACTAAGGTCTCCTTTGTGCTGCTGTTCAGATGCTGGCAAGCGTTCGATTTGCCGTGAAGACTTGTGCATCTGGAAGAAAGAAAATAAAAATGTGTTTTAGCGCTTAGCGCCTTCTGCCAATGTAGCTTGTGTCCAATTACGCCCGCCATGTTTTTTTTTTTTTTTTTTTTTTTTTGCCTGATGTTATAATATCAGGCAGGATTGTGTTGATTTCAACACCTCATATCACATCATACATTTCATTTCTAAGCGCCTTTCAAAACTCCCAAGGTCACTTGACAATCACAGGATGTTTTTCTGTGGGTGAGCAGCGGCAGCCTCACACGGCAGCGTTCACTCAACCCGGAAGTAACTCAAATGGATAGAAATCTAGCTAGCTAGCTTAGAGTTAGCTAATATTCATTCAACCCGGAAGTAACTCAATTAGATAGAAAGCTAGCTTGCTAGTCAAGAGTTAGCTAATAATCACTCAACCCCGAAGTAACTCAAATAGATAGAAAGCTAGCTAGCTAGCTCAGAGTTAGCTAATAATCACTCAACCTGGAAATAGCTTTCCCAGAAGTAACTTTAATAGATCCAAAGCTAGCTAGCTAAGATTTAGCCAATAATCACTCAACCCAGATGTAACGCAATTAGATAGAAAACTAGCTAGCTAGCTAGCTAAGAATTTGCCAATAATCATTCAACCCGGAAGTAACTCAATTAGATAGAAAGCTAGCTTGCTAGTCAAGAGTTAGCTAATAATCACTCAACCCCGAAGTAACTCAAATAGATAGAAAGCTAGCTAGCTAGCTCAGAGTTAGCTAATAATCACTCAACCTGGAAGTAGCTTTCCCAGAAGTAACTTTAATAGATCCAAAGCTAGCGAGCTAAGATTTAGCCAATAATCACTCAACCCAGATGTAACGCAATTAGATAGAAAGCTAGCTAGCTAGCTAAGAATTAGCCAATAATCACTCAACCCGGAAGTAACTCAAATAGATTGAAAGCTAGCTAGCTAGCTAAGAATTAGCCAATAATCATTCAACCCGGAAGTAACTCAATTAGATAGAAAGCTAGCTTGCTAGTCAAGAGTTAGCTAATAATCACTCAACCCCGAAGTAACTCAAATAGATAGAAAGCTAGCTAGCTAGCTCAGAGTTAGCTAATAATCACTCAACCTGGAAATAGCTTTCCCAGAAGTAACTTTAATAGATCCAAAGCTAGCGAGCTAAGATTTAGCCAATAATCACTCAACCCAGATGTAACGCAATTAGATAGAAAGCTAGCTAGCTAGCTAAGAATTAGCCAATAATCACTCAACCTGGAAGTAACTCAAATAGATTGAAAGCTAGCTAGCTAGCTAAGAATTTGCCAATAATCATTCAACCCGGAAGTAACTCAATTAAATAGAAAGCTAGCTTGCTAGTCAAGATTTAGCCAATAATCACTCAACCCAGAAGTAACGCAATTAGATAGAAAGCTAGCTAGCCAAGAGTTAGCTACTATATAGCGCTTTTAGAACATTTTAAGGTCTTAATACACATTTCTAAAATAACACAAGCACATTTAAAAACATAATTCATCCCACCGAATACATAGATGAAGATGTACATTATTGAATGAACCGACAATTTTCTGTAGGAATAACGGGTAAAATTCAATCGGGTTTAATAAAATCGAGGGTGAGCTTGAAATCCCTTTTTTTGTCACTTTTTTCTTTCATCAAATAGCGTCGAGCTGCGGAATGACACCCAAAATAAAGAATCGGCAGAACAAAATAGATAGCCAGCTACACCTGTGACAAGGTATCCCACCGGTAAGGCCAGTCAACCTGAACCAGCTTTTCTTGCCCTGTTGAAAGCCGGGGAGGTAGCGGTACTCGCAGCAAGAGCTAATTCGGGTCACCTTGATCCCGTTGACGTATAAGGAAGCGCTGAAAGGGAAGCCTCGGTGTCTTGGAGAGATGAACTGGAATTGCTCTGGAAGTTGAACGTTAGTCACGACTCGGGATTGGAACACCTGGACAATATGGCGACTATGCTAATTGTCGTTTGAACATTGTAAGCGCCGGACAACCGAATTAATTGTCGGCCATTTTATGTATGGTACGCCCTGCCTGAAAGTATTCTATGAAATATTTAGGTGAATGTGGGCCATTTTGTCTTCATAACATTCGACTTTCAGTTATTGTTTTGGTATTCATTTGTCTTTATGCCAAGGAAGAAATCATGTGTTTCTATGACTTATTAATACCGTATTTTCCGATGTATAAGGCACATCAGAGTAGAAGGCATACCGCCAATGAATGAAAAATATTTCCAAATATAATATATAAATACATTGATACCTTGGCTTACGAACTTAATTGGTTCCCAGACAGAGTGTGAAAGGCGAAAAGTGTGTATCCCGAAAATTAATTTCCTATAGGAAACCATTAAAATGAGAATAATCCGTTCCCAGGTCCCCATAAAACATGATTTTCTACTTTCTAATTTTCTCAGCCTTAAAACTACACAAAATATATCTCTTTTTATGTATCATTAATGTGATATGGTATTATAATTAAAGAAATAAACTGTACTGTATAATAAAGTGGTTTTATTTACCTTTGTGATGGTCGTTGATGGCTTGATAGAATGGAGTGGCCGGTTTCATCAGCATTACACACCTGATGAGGAACGTAACCTTTCACCTTTCTTGAGGGATGATCCCTTATAGGTGCTTTCTCTGCGATAATTTTACCTAGTTCCTCATCAATTGTGTTCTGTTTAGCTGGGTTGATAGCTTTATGCATCAAGTGTATATATGGCTTGTGCGAGTTATTTGTGGAGCCTGATTGATGGGAATTTTAACCTTGCAGTCTACACTCTGCTTTCGAACTATCAAAGTTGAAACGAGTCCAAATTTCACCGTTTTCTCTCCATTTTCTCACTCTCTCTCTGTCGTCTGCCTGTCTCTTTAATGTTTAAAACACCCCCCCTCATCGATGGACCACTCCTGTACAACTGAGAGCTTACACAGACGTTTTACATTAATGAATATCTAGTTTTCTAATTTGGAGTCAAAAATAATGACTGTTATTGCGGTTTGTTTACATGCGACAATTTGAATTTTTGGTTTAGACGTGAGCAATCATCATGGAAGTTTGATTGCCTTTCGCGGGCCGAATAAAATGAAGTGGCGGGCCAGATTTGGCCCCCGGGCCTTGGCTTAGACACCGGTGATCGAGTGGATGTTAATGCAACCGCCGCCTAATACATAAAAACAGTTTTGAAATGGGCCATTGGTTGAAAGTGCGCCTTATAGTACGGAAAATCCGATAATAGGACGGACGTGAGTCATTTCCAAACACTTCAGATCAAAGTGTTCAACCACAATACCTCCTGGCGTCACGAATCCATTGAAAACACAAATATTCTCCCCTCCGTTGACTTGTTGGAGCACTTTGAGTTCATCTGGACTCATCCGCGAACGCCCCTGACCTTGTCCGAGGTACATCATGGTCACAGTGACGTTGGATTTCTGTGCTTCTTTCTGCGCATTGAGGTAGCTCTAAAGAAAATGGCGGGCGGTTAGCAAAATGGACGCTCTATTAGGACCTACCGGTGCAAAAATGACCTTTTTGTTCTGTGAGCTGACTGAACAGAAGGATCCTCTCCTTCTGTGGTTAAGATGAAGGCAGGACATACTCAGATTTCCACAGCTTGAGGGTTTCCTTCGCAGGGCTGGCAGGTAAATGACATCTTTGTCACCACTGCAAGTGTCCAGCGTTCTATCGTCGCGCTGCGGGTACACATGTTGAACAAGTTACTGTTTTGTTAGTCACGTTACAACGGCTGGGTAGACATAACAGCGAAATACAATGATACCTTGGATTACGAACTTAATTGGTTTCCAGACAGAGTGTGTAAGGCGAAAAGTGTGTATCCCAAAAAATAATTTCCCATAGGAAACCATTCAAATGACAATAATCCGTTCCCAGGTCCCCATAAAACACCAGTTTCTACTTTCTAATTTTCTAACCCCTAAAACTACACAAAATATACCTTATTTTATGTATAATAAATGTGCTATGGTATTGCAATTAAAGGAATAAACTGTGCTGTATAATAAAGTCGTTTTATTTCGCTTTGTGATGTGCGGGTTATGTGTGGAGCCTGATTGATGGGATATTTTAACCTTGCAGTCAACACTCTGCCTTTGAACTATCAATAAAGTTGAAACAAGTCCAAATTTCACTGTTTTCTATCCATTTTCTGACTCTCACTGTCGTCTGCCTATATATTTTTATTTGCAGCTCTGTTTTTCTGTAACCCCCCCCCCCCCACTGCTGCGTTGTTGACCTATCACATGCGGCTTTAACCAAAGACTGGGGGCGGGGAATAGAGGACAAAAAATAGTGGGCAGCCATTTTCTTGTTAGAACGGGCTCGTTCGCGAACGACACAACACTCATTGTGGCGCTCCGTGTGTATCCCGAAAAATAGTTTGTATGCCAAGATTAAATGCTTGTAAATTTAACGTTCGTAAACCGAGGTATCACTGTACTGTATTTGGAAAAAAACCTTACCAGACTCGTTTTGCTTCCTCTGCGAAATAAGAAGAGATCCTGTATGATTATTTGACTGTGTCGCCGAATTCTTCTCAGTGATTCCTTCTGGTATGACTCCATGACAATTGGGTCTGTTAATCCAAGCAGTCAAGTGATGAGTTGAAGGACCTCATTTTCCGGTGTATAAGGCGCACCAGAGTATATGGTGCACAACCAATGAATGGTGTATTTTCAAACTTTTTCCGGACTACAAGGCGCATCTTCAATCAATAAAAAAAGTTTTCCAAATATAATATATCAAATTTATATCCAAATATATGCCACACTACATGATAAGGAGTTACAGTTATAAGCTGGGGTTATGCACTACTTCTTCTCCGGAGGAAAAATGGAGTCGATGGCTGCTGACAGTAGTTGCGAGACCTGTTGTAGCTCAATATGACTTCATATACAAGGCGCACCTGTGTATAAGGCGCAGGGTCATCTTTTGAAGAAAATCAAGGTGTGCCTTATACACCGGAAAATATGGTACAGATACATTGGTTTACGAAGCCCTTGGCTTACGAACTTTTCGGTTTACGAACGTTAAATTTATGAACATTTTACATTGGCATGCAAACTATTTTTCAGGATACACACGGAGCTGCCACAATGAGTGATGTGTCGTTCGCGAACAAGCCCGTTCTCCTAACAAGAAAATGGCAGCCGACTCATTTTTGTCCTCTATTCCCCGCCCCCAGTCTACGGTTAAAGCCATGTGATTGGTCAAGAACTCAGCAGTGAGGGGGATGGGGCTTAACATTAAAGAGACAGGCAGACGACAGAGAGAGAAAATGGATTTCAACTTTGATAGTTCAAAGGCAGAGTGTAGACTGCAAGGTTAAAATTCCCATCGATCAGGCTCCACAAATAACTCGCACAAGCCATCTGTACACATGATGAAAAAAGCTATCAACCCAGCTAACAGAACACAATTGTTGAGGAACTAGGTAAAATTATCACAGAGAAAGCACCTAAAAGGGATCATTCCTCAAGATGGTGAAAGAAGAAGGCTACATTCCTCAAGTGTTTAATGCTGATGAAACCGACCACTCCATTCCATCAAGCCATCAACGACCATCACAAAGGTAAATAAAATGACTTTATTATACTGTACAGTTTATTTCTTTAGTTATCATACCGTAGCACATTTATTATACATAAAATAAGGTATATTTTGTGTAGTTTTATAGCTTAGAAAATTAAAAAAATAGAAAATTATGTTTTATGGGGACCTGGTTGGGAACGAATTATTCTCATTTTAATGGTTTCCTATGGGAAATTAATTTTTAGGATACACACTTTTCGCCTTACACAGTGTCTAGGAATCAATTACGTTTGTAAGCCACTGTATCACTGTATTTGCTAAGAGTAAAAGGATATCTTTGATCTTGAAAAATGAGGTTTTCATTTTTAAAATTCAGTGAAATATTTGTAGGGAATATTTATTTATTTATTTATGTATTTATTTATCTGCGCCTCCATTGAATTACTGAGTGTAACCCAATCAACTGTCGTCCGCTTGGCTGATTGCTTCCACTCGATGAGTCATCTTGGAGATGTAGTGTCCGGTCAATGCATGAGTGCACTTTACAAAACAAAAATGTCTGGATCTCCTTTGCAGTGAATACAATGTATGTTGACGAGTAGACATGATGCAGTGAATACAAAACGCAGGACGTCCAATATGGTTCATTAAATGCCCGTAATCAAGAATGACTTTACGTTAGGCTCATTATTTTATCATTTGGCGCGATAACGTCTGATTAATTTTGACATCCAAATCTATTTGGCATTGTTTTGTTTCAAAAAGCCACCATTAACTACCCTGGAATACCTTCTGGAAAAAGGCTATATACAGTGATACCTTGGCTTACGAACTTAATTGGTTCCCAGACAGAGTGTAAGGCGAAAAGTGTCTATCCCAAAAATTAATTTCTCATAGGAAACCATTAAAATGAAAATAATCCGTTCCCAGGTCCCCATAAAACAGATTTTTTTACTTTTCTAAGCCTTAAAACTACACGAAATATACATTAGTTTATGTATAATCAATGTGCTATGGTATTATAATTAAACAAATAAACTGTACTGGAAATAAAGTCATTTTATTTACCTTTGTGATGGTCGTTGATGGCTTGATGGAATGGAGTGGCCGCTTTCATCAGCATTAAAAACTTGATGAGGAACGTAACCTTCTTTTTTTCACCATCTTGAGGAGGAGGAGGTGCTTTCTCTACGATAATTTTACCTCGTTCCTCATCCATTGTGTTCTGTTTAGCTGGGTTGATAGCTTTTTGCAGTACAGATGGCTTGGGCGGGTTGTTTGTGGAGCCTGATTGATGGGAATTTTAACCTTGCAGTCTACACTCTGCCTTTGAACTATCAGAGTTGAAACGCGTCCAAATTTCAGTTTTCTATCCATTTTGTCACTTTCTGTTGTCTACCTAGTGTTTAAATCACCTCCCTTCACTGCTGTGATCAAAGTTGAAACTCACTGTCGTCTGCCTGTCTCTTTAATGTTTAACCCCCCCCCCCCCTCACTGCTGCGTTCTTGACCAATCACATGGTTTTAACCGAAGACTGGGGGCGGGGTAGAATAGAGGACAAAAACAGTCGTCTGCCATTTTCTTGTTAGGAGAACGGGCTCGTTTGCGAACGACACATCACTCATTGAGGCAGCACTGTGTGTATCCTGAAAAAAATTCGTATGCCAAGGTAAAATTTTCATAAATGTAACGTTCGCAAACCGAAAAGTTCGTAAGCCAATTGGTTCGTAAACCGAGGTATCACTGTACTTATATTCTTTTTTTTTAACCGGGTACATGAAATAAAAAGGACCCAGGACAGGGAACCTACCTGTTGTCTTGTCAGGTGGCGATGCGACACTGCCGCCTCTCAAGTTTTCCAACATGTGACACCTGAGAAGGTGTCACTTCCTCAAATTATCAATCCTGACCTTTAACCCTCACATGCTACTTTCCTGTTGTTGTAAAATGACCTTGACAGTTTTGAAAGGCGCTTATAAATGAAATGGATTATTATTATTAATGGTTCGCTATTTTTTTGGAGAGTTTTGAAAGGCGCTAATAAATAAAATGTATTGGCTATCTATTAGCTATCTATTAGCTGGCTAGCAGCTTTCGATCTATCCCAGGTTCAGTGAATGCTGGCTCAGTGTATTAGTTAACTATCTAGCTAGCTGGCTATTAGCTATATAGCTATCTAAGTGGCTAGCTATGTAGCTATCTATCTGTTGGCTATCGATTAGCTGGCTAGGTAGCTTTCTATCTATGTACTTCCGGGTTGAGTGAAGGCTGGCGCGTGTGGCTGCCGCTGCTGACCCACAGAAAAACTTATCCTGTGACTGTCAAGTGCCCTTGAGAGTTTTGAAAGGCGCTTATAAATGAAATGTATTATTATTATTATTATGATTATCGTTACTGTACAAAAACGTAACTTTGCTATTTGAATGGACGCTGCAATATAGCGTTTGGGCACTAGAGGGTGCAAGAAGACAGAGTAATATATCACATCAATGGATGCCATCAAGTCAAATTGAAGTAAAAAACACGACGATAGTGTAATAAAAACTAGTGATACTATAAATAAAATAACACCGTTAACAATGCTCAGACAAGTTAGATTTTGTTTATTAGTAGACAAAATCTCGACCAAGTTGGAATCACCATTGTTTGAATGTATTTATGACTAAAAGCATACCGTGTGGACATCGATGGACGTTTTCTGGGAGCTTCAGAGTGACAGTTGGGCAACGCTGATTTCACATTGATTTTTCACACTTAATTCATCACAGGCGATCGCGCGCACACACTTGCACAGACACTTGTCACTAAGTGTTTGCAGTGTGGCGCTCTGTCACATTAGATTTTCATCACATTGGCAGACACTTTACTGAGCACAGACCTACGCCCTGGATGGCCATGAAACTAATATACTTTGTAAATGCATGGTTGCGCCCGTGTGAAAGACGTTCTAAATTTATAAATAAAGTCACGACGAGATTAAAAGTTGTGCATTTAGGGCTAAGTCTATCAAAGTTATTATCCCAAAACAATTTGAGGTAAATTGTTACTCGCAATTGTTGGCCGGTGGATGCAACGTGATATTCAAAATATGTAAAAAAAAAAACCCGCATGTCATCGTTGATCATGGTTATGGTAACATTTATTTTCCCTGCAATGCAAACCGTACATTATATATTTGCATAATAAAAAAACTACGACTCGAATATTAAATAACTAAATGGGGGGAAAACATTAGCACAATGGTAAGTGAGCTTGCCGTTTGTCGCCAGTATTTTTCCACTCATGTGAAAATTAGTTAATTGGAAAGCGTAGAAACTTGCGAACAAACTAGAACTAAAAGAAACATAATTTGACGAAATGTTTTTTTTTTTTCTTGTTTTATTTTCTTCATGCGTTAATAGTGTCCAGCAGGGGGCAGCAGTGTCTCATCGATCGACAGTGACAATAAGTCCCGTCGTGTACGAGTTAGACATTCGTTTGGAATTGTTTTATTTTAGTAATAATAATAATAATACATTTCATTTACAAGCGTCTTTAAAAAAACGCTCAAGGACATTTGACAGTCGCAGGATAAGTTTTTCTGCCGGTGAACAGCGGCAGCCAAACGAACCAACATTCACTCAACCCGGAAGTAACACAAACAACCCGGAAGTAACACAAACACGCGCACACACTAATATATATATATATATATATATATATATATATATATATATATATATATATATATATATATATATATATATATATATATGTGTGTGTGTGTGTGTATATATATGTGTGTGTGTGTGTGTGTGTGTGTGTGTGTGTGTGTGTGTGTGTGTGTGTGTGTATATATATGTGTGTGTGTGTGTATATGTGTATATATAGATAGATAGATAGATAGATACACACACAAATATTGTGAAATGAGTTTTCAAATAGATCTATGTGTCATCTGCGGGCTTTCAGATTGTCGCCATAAACACTTTCCTTACCTTTCACATGTGCAATGCGCAGTGCGTGGGTGTCATAAGAGGTTGTTGTGAAGGACATCTACATTTATATTATTTATATCTTTGCACATGGGCTCTCACACTAAAGCAACACCCTAATACAGACACGCTACTTGTCACATTTACAGTAAAAGAACATTTCTTGCATTGCTTGTTTCTTATTTTTGTGCAACTGTTTTTTTTCCCAGTTGGTATCAGCCTTGTTTCTACACAAAGGTCCCTGGGTTATTCATCGGTGTCAATGATGGTGCCTTGTCTCTCCAGTATGCCACTATTTGATTATTGCAGTGCAAAACTACGCTCATGGTGCCTTTAGAAATCAATTTCTTTGGTTCCACAACCACGCTCGTAACTCACGAAGCTCTCAAATTAGCTTTACCCATTGAAATGAATGGAACTGCCATTATTCCGTTCCATGTACCTCCCCAATAGGAAGTATAAACCAAAAGAAGGCACTCACTATCATTGGTATTATACTATTTCAATTCAAAAATATTCAATATTCAACTATCCGGTGCTTAAAGCTTTGTTAACACATTCACTGCCAGATGATGTGCAGAAATGTGTCCTTTCCAGTGCCAGGGTTTTTGTCATTTTCACTCAAATTCCAGGACCCAGAGAATATTGAGTTTTAGAAGTACATAAACATTCAATTCAATGTAAGAAACCTTTAGACTCTCTTATTTCATCAGAAAAAAAAATAGTTAATTCCTAAGTTATATGGGTCTGGAGTTATCAGAGTTTGAAATGGGGGCGGCTGGACAAAAGGTAAATGCTACCAGAGATCTGACGCTTTATCGACACCCCCGCAAGGAAAACAAAAATCAGAACAAATTCGTAAATGGCGCTCCTTGGCTCACGAACTTCGGTTTATGAACGTTAAATTTAGGAAAATTTTACCTCAGCTTACAAACTATTTTTCGGGATACACATGGAGCTGCCACAATGAGTGATGTGTCGTTCACGAACGGGCCCGTTCTCCTAACAAGAAAATGGCAGCCGGCTTGTTTTGGTCCTCTATTCCCCCCCGCCAGTCGTCGGTTAAAACCACATGATTGATCAAGAACGCAGCAGTAAGGGGGACGCACAACCATTCACCATCGCATTATTTATGGAGTTTTCCTTCAAATTCCGCGATCAACGTGGTGTTTTCAGACAAAAAAAAAGTACCCAAAATGCATTGTGTGTCGCTTTCTCGGTCAGGGGCGTTCCTTCAGTGACGTAACATGAGGACTCGTCACCAACTCAAAAACAAGACTTCCGGAATATTCAGCGCGAGTCTTAAAACGTAAAATATAGCTACAGTAAAGTCTCGTTATATCGATATCGGATATATCGATAGTCCCGGTTATATCGATACTATTTCTATGCACGCACGGAGAAAATTACATGCAAACAGGGTCGGATATATCGATAGTCCCGGTTATATCGATATTTTTTCGGACTGCCTTGAATATCGATATAACGAGACTTTACTGTATATGCGGTGGAATCTTTGTAAAATGCGCTCAGTAGAAGTCATTTGAAGTGATTTTACAAATTATGGACACAACTTGTCGGGTGGTGTCGGTTGTCCTTTAAGGACCTTTCCTTCACTCCGACTGAGTGTTGACAGCCGCACAAAATAAAAAAAAATAAAAAGAATAGGCACCGCTTTTGTCTAAATGGCAAGTCTTCCATTTTGTTTTTCTCTACATAGCAAGACTGACCTTTAATGTTAATGGATTGACGTCACAATTGGTCATAAAAATTGTCTCTGATGGTCGCCATTAGTCATACAAAGACCATTACATTAACATTTATCACTTGGATCTTGAACAAAATCTATTCCAGGAGGCTGTTTGACCTTATATGAATATGTTTTACCATGAGGAATATCATCATTATCATCAAAATATTGTTGAGCAATAATGTCAAACTAGATCACCTGGGGGGAAAAAAATCGTTGTTTTTTTGTGTACAAAGAAAGGTGATTTTGTTGAATCAATAAATGACAATTTTAGGAGTGTAACATAAAAAAAAACAGTGTCAACTAGAAAATTGTGTTTTGATTTAAAATATGTTGGATCATTGAATGCTATCAAGCTGAATCAATATGGTGCAATATGCGGAGATGGGGGCGGCCATTTTTGGGATCAGATGTATTTTTTTGTTATTATTAGTTTTTTCGGATCGATTAAGTGAGCATCCCTAAAAAATGACAAAGCCAGAGTGTAACATAACACTATTTTTATAGGCGTTTTAATAATAATAATAATCATAATAATACATTTCATTTATAAGCCTTTCAAAACTCTCAAATGACAATAACCCTGGCACTGGAGTGGACACATTTTTTGCACATTGTCTGGCTGTGAATGAATTAAGTTGAAAGTCACTTGGTTAAAACTTATCAATGCTTGTGAAACTGTCGTCATTGAGTTTTCCATTTTACAGGCCGCTTTGAACGCTTTTCGGCATTTCCAGTCGGTCGATGGTTGTCAGCTCCATCATGTGATGACATCACGAGGTAGAGACAGGGATAAAAATGGAGTATCCACCTGTTCATGTGAAATATCTATCGGCTACTTCGCACCAGCTCATGCGCATGATCAACAGCTCGCTTGCCACCTGTGTGTGTGTGTGTGTGTGTGTGTGTGTGTGTGTGTGTGTGTGTGTGTGTGTGTGTGTGTGTGTGTGTGTGTGTGTGTGTGTGTGTGTGTGTGTGTGTGTGTGTGTGTGTGTGTGTTTGTATGACTAGTCTTGTGAGGACCACTAACATTTTATACCATACGGAGTGAGGACATTTTTTGACAAGTGAGGACCTTTCACAAGTTGTTCATTCTAAACGCTTCTAGAGGGTCTATATATACATCTGTTAAAGTTTCCGAAAGGTCCTCACAAATTCACCCAAAAGATTGTTTGGTGTGTATTTTCATTTCACTCGGATACACACACTTTTTACTCACTGTGTATGTTTGTGTGTATGTGCGCGTGGTTAATGAGAGGAAAAAAGTTCATATCACAAAAAGTAAAACGATATTTTAACCAAATTCACTACAGGGGTGAGGACTTTGAATGTAGCCATTCAGAAACCTCACTCCTGCTGTTATTTCAGTTTCAAGTCCACTTTTTATTTCTTAGTTTTTAAAGAAATTGAAGTGGGAAATGGGGTGACATTTAGTGTTCAAATGTAACACTAGTTATTCTCTAAACTTGTCAGCAACAGTGGTCCTCACTCCTTATCTGGAGTTATCCGGACCTCACAAAACCATTGAAACAGGAATGTGTGTGTGTGTGTCCGTACCTCACATTACCATTGAAACAGGAATGTGTGTGTGTGTGTGTGTATCCGGACCTCACAAAACCATTGAAACAGGAATGTGTGTGTGTGTGTGTGTGTGTGTGTGTGTGTGTGTGTGTGTGTGTGTGTGTGTGTGTGTGTGTGTGTGTGTGTGTGTGTGTGTGTGTGTGCTCTCAATGTATATAACGAGCTTAAAGGAAAAAAATAATAAAGATCATGTCTGTAAAGCTGCACACCCTTTGTGATTTTTTTTTTTACATTTTTTTATAATTTACTCTTAATTTTTCTTCCTCAGTATGAGCCAAGAAACAAAACTTGAACAAGACGTGAAGTGGTTCCTCCTGGTCCAGAAGCAGCTGTCTTTTTTTTTTTTAAACCCTCCCAGGCTTGAACAAACCTCTTGACCTCGTGAAAATGAGGCCTTTCACACGGCAATGCCTGCGGGTGGGTGCATAAAAGCAGGGGGCCGAGTTCATAAAGTGACCAAAGGAAAGCTGCCAGCCAAAGTGTTTTCATGTTGATTCGGAACGGGGCAAACTTGGATTATCTCAGGAAGTGGCTCAGGGGAAATTTCCGACACTTCAAGTTGGATAATCAGTAGGATTTGTCTTCTTTTCACCTGCCGCGTTCGGGTCAGTTTTAATGCGGGGGGTTGGGGTGTTTGGTTACTTTTCACACCTGGGCTAGTTTTGGCGGCTTATTCGGGCCTGGGACATTTATTTCTTTTAATGAGATGAATCAGGGGATGAGATAATGTCAGATGTTCGATCGGACACTGTGGACAAAGACTCCAACCTAGAAAGATTGTCTTTACTGCCGTTAGGAGACGCAGCCATTCATGACAGACCCCTGAATTCTACAGTCCTGTGCCATGCTATTTATTGAGAGTATATGCAAATTTAAAGGACAACCGACCGAACAAGTTGTGTCCATAATTTGTAAAATCACTTCAAATGACTTCTACTGAGCGTATTTTACAAAGATTCCACCGCATATAGCTATATTTTACATTTTAAGACTCGCGCTGAATATTCAGGAAGTCTTGTTTTCGAGTTGATGACGATCCCCTACGTGACGTCACGGAGGGAACGCCCCTGACAGAGAAAGCGACACACAATTTTGCGGTACTTTGTTTGGTCTGAAAACTTCGTGTTGATCCGTGTTGATGGCGAAATTAGAAGGAAAACATAAATAACGCGATGGTGAATCGTTGTGTTGCACCAAGACTACTATTTGATACTAGTTGACACAAATTCCCAGCAGACAAATCAGCCCATATCCAACAGAGCTTGGGCGCCATCTTGTGCATTTTCTGGGACGCTACATTTCAGTCCAGATGCCTCAAAATGACACGGAAGGACTTCTTTAATCGATTGCAAACGTGTATGCTTTCCTCTTCAGAACTATTTGAATCGTATTCATAACTGGATGTGTAACAAGTAAGCATCTTCTCCAAATCTGAAGCCATTGTTTTGATTCTCGAGCAAGGCCAGATGTCAATGTATGTCTGAAACTCGGCATTTCTGGGGTCATTTTGAAGTAGTTTTGGGACACTTTAATTCATTTTTATTGGTGTTTTTGCATTTGACTAAAAATATAAGTCTGCGTGTTTTGGGTATTTTAGATGCTATAAAACGTTTTTCTGATGTCAGTTTCGAAACAAAAAAATGGTGTCGTATGTCCTTTAAGTGATACATTAGTAAAACATAGTTTTCTTGATTAGAATACCACGCCCCTGGGCGTTCTAAGTGTGAACTTCTGTAAGCAATAAAACATTGTCACTTCCATTAATTGATACAGTTGTAACCTGGCTAATGAGCTCTTCCTGTGAAGGAGTTTCAAGTCGTAAATGTCTTCGGTGATAAATGAGTTTCCCAAGTCCTACATTCTGTCCAAGCCCGGATCTCCTAGATGAAGATGACAGTTTAAGTTGCTGTGTCTGTTGACCTCAGATTGACCCCAGTTTGTCTGTGCTTCAATTGTGTATTCGAGTCACACATGTTGACTAAGCATATAACAGCATGACACTTTTAAATATGATAACTTCTTATTCTGTCCAATCTCTATCAGTCACATTGGAGAACTTGAATTTTAAACACACCATTTAGGTGACGGACGGATTGACAGAGTCGGGCAAAGAAACTCAAACTCTAGATTAAACTAACAGCTAAAATGTTTTCACATTCCGGTCGAATGAGTCAATAGAACAGCTTGGTGATGTAAAGTCATTTTTGTACAATTTAGAAATACACTTTTACGGTCTAACAGTTTTTTTTTTAACGCCTTCAGTGTGACTCAGTCATCAAAGCTGTCCGTCATTCAACCACCGACTGATGTCGCGCTGAGAAGCAGTCCGCTGAGAAGTCTGTGGACAAATTAGTTGCACTTTTAAGTTTTTCAAATCCCAATTTATATCGTTTCAATTGTCGTTTCTTCTCCACAGGACATTCATTGAGTTATTTAAAAAAAATGGTAATCAAAGGCGGCAGCGACGCCGCCCCCCAACGCCGCAAGTCCACACCGGACTCAAGTTGCACTCAGCAAAGCAAAACTCTTCCCCAAGATGTCGTCACCGACAAGATGTATATGGGTATGTATAAGTGAACCAGCTATTAATGAAGTTTCTAGTGTGTCTGCCTGCATCTGTTATTGTTGCAATGTCGCAACTTCTAAGATGTACAACCCAGAGCTCCTTGAGACACTTTATGCAAAAAGCTATCCATTCCATCAAGCCATCAACGACCATCACAAAGGTAAATAAAACGACTTGATTATACTGTACAGTTTATTTCTTTCATTACAATACCATAGCACATTTATTATACATAAAATAAGGTATATTGTGTGTAGTTTTAAGCCTTATTTAGTGCAAAATTATGTTTTATGGGGACCTGGGAACGGATTATTCTCATTTTAATAGTTTCCTATGGGACATTAATCTTTGGAATACACACTTTTCACCTTACACACACTTTCTGGGAACCAATTAATTTCGTGAGCCAATGTATCACGGTATGTAATGTAATATGTAGTAATAAATTATTTATTGGGTCGGAAATGCTTGGGAGGCGTCGCTTTCCTGACAAATGTCATGTCGCTTTTGCTGGTTTGTTTTCAAAGTGGGCGGATGGACCAAGGACGACCCCTCCTGCCCGGTGGAGAAGTTCTACCCTGAGTTTAACGAATGGAGGACAGCGGCTCGCATGGTCAAACAGCGGGGTGACGTGGCCGTGGGCACCCTGGATGACAAAATCTACGCAGTGGGTGGAGTAGACAACATCCGATGCTACAATAACGTCGAGAGGTGAGCTAGCTGCTTTGTGCTGGGGGCTCCCTTGTTTATAAATAATAATAATAATAATAATAATAATAATAATAATAATAATCATTATCATAATAATGATAATAATTATCATAATTATAATTGTAATAATAATAATAATCATCATCATAATTGTAATAATAATAGTAGTAGTCGTAATAGTAATCATAATAGTAATAATAATAATAATAATAATAATAATAGTGATGATAGATGATGATAATAATAATAATAATAATCATCATCATCATCATTATAATCATCATCATAATTATAATAATAGTAGTAGTCGTAATAGTAATCGTAATAATAATAATAGTAATAATGATAGTAATAATATTAATGATAATAATAATACTAATAATAGCAGTCGTAGTAGTAATAGTAATAGTAGTAATAATAATCATAGTAATAGTAATCATAATAGTAATAATAATAGTAATAATAATAAAAATAGTAATGATGATAGTGATAATAATAATAATAATAATAGTATTCATAATAGTAATCGTAATATTAATATAATAATCATAATCATAATCATAATAAATTGCATTTATAAGCGTCTTTCAAAACTCTCAAGGGCACTTTACAGGAATAGGGGTGAGCAGCGGCAGCCAGACACGCCAGCGTTCACTCAACCCGGAAGTGTACACCACTAACTCAAATATAAAAATGGTCATTGGCACAATAACATTCAAATAAAGTAAAACTACTCACCATTACATGTCAATGCTCTGATCTTATCTTAGTTTCTGTGTGCCCCCCCCCTGCCCGTACGAAGCCATTGTTTTGATTCTAGAGCAAGGCAAAGACGTCCTGGTGTGACGTCACGAACAAGGGGGCGGGACCGTCTGAAACTCATTTCGAAGTAGTTTTGGGACACTTTAACTCATTTTTAATGGTGTTTTGCATTTGACGAAAAATATCAGCCTGCGTGTTTTGGGTATTTTAGATGTTGTAAAACGTTTTTCTGATGTCAGTTAGGAAACAAAAAAATGGTGTCGGTTGTCCTTTAAATTATAAGGGATGTGGAATTGACATAACATCCACTTTCTGTCATCTTGACCATCAATAAATCGGCTATGTGCTGCCTTGGCGTTTATGAAAATAACTCCAATTCCAGACATTTGTTGCTGGACAAGTCACCGAACGGCAGAGGTCATCAGCCTGAAGGCCGCATTTATTTGTCGCCTTCCCGACAACATGAGTCACGTGCGACATTTTCACCACGACACGCCTGCACGCACGCTATATGTTTAGCTGTTTCCTCTCCAGTTGCCACAGAAGAGGCACTTGTTAATAAAATGAGCCTCAATGGTGAGTTTGGGTAGCATCTATCCACTCCAGAAGGCCATCGTCACGGTTACCTGAGTGTAGGCGTTCCCAGAAGGACGGCGAGAGTGCTGCTGTGGGGAGTTTGAAAGGCTTGTCTTGTGCGCCTTTCAACCAAACAACAATTGGAGACAAGTTTCTCCAGAAAGATGCTCATGTGGGCGTTATTTTCTGGAGGCTATGCTAGCTCACTTGTGGGACCAAAAAAAATCTGTCCTGGGGTTCTTCATAATAATAATACTACATTTCATTTATAAGTGCCTTTCAAAACTCTCAATGTCATTTTAGAGTCACAGGATCAATTTTTCTGTGGGTGAGCAGCGGCAGCCACACGCGCCAGCGTTCACTCAACCAGGAATAACTCAAATAGATAATAAAGCAAGCTTGCTAGCTATTAGATATGTAATAGATAGCCAGCTAACTATATAGCTAGATAGGCAGCCAGCTAGCTGGACAGCTAATAAATAGCAAATAGATAGCTAGCCAGCTAGATAGCCATCTAGATAAGAATAATAATCCATTTGATTTCTAAGCACCTTTCAAAACTCTCAAGGTCATTTTAGAGTCACAGGATCAATTCACCAGCGTTAACTCAACACCAGAGTAACTCAAATAAATAAATAAATAAGCTAGCTCGCTAGCTATTAGATAGCTAATACATAGCCAGCTAGCTAGATAGCTAGTCAGCGAATAGATTTATCGGCTAGATAGGCAGCCAGCTAGTTAGACAGCTAATAGATGGGTAGCCAGCTAGATAGCCATCTAGATAATAATAATAATAATCCAATTGATTTCTAGCGCCTTTCAAAACTCTCAAGTTCACTTTACAGTCACATGATCAGTTTTTCTGTGGGTGAGCAGCGGCAGCTACACGCGCTAGCGTTCACTCAACCCCGGAATAACTCAAATAAATAAAAAGCTAGCTAGCTAGCTATTAGATAGCTAATAGATAGCCAGCTAGCTAGATAGCTAGTCATCGAATATAGATAACTAGATAGGCTTGATAGGCAGCTAGCTAGCTAGACAGCTAATAGATAGCAAATAGATAGCTAGGAAGCTATATAGCCATCTAGATAATGATGGGTCATTCAGCGGCGTGATATTTATAGTGCGAATCCCGTACCGGTTTCGTTATGATCCGAAGACTAATTGGAAGCGATGATGGTTTTTCTGACACCCCCTGAACCGCCCCGCTCACCCCGGCAGGTACAACCCAGACACAGACAGCTGGAGTGCGGATGTAGCACCCTTGAGCAGCCCCCGCAGTGGAGTGTGCGTGGTGACCATGGATGGCTACTTGTACGCCATCGGGGGACACGATGGGATTGTAGCCATAAATACCGTCGAGAGGTACTGCTTATTGTTTTATTTATTTATTGTTTTACTTATCAGCGTTCAAAAACATGATTCAAGACTGCGGTGAGTGAAACGTAAACACCGTCTCGAATGCTTTGTGGTTGTCGTTACTCAAATTCATCTTACGCAACAGAGTTGAAGACAATTTAAAGGACAACCGACACCATTTTTTTGTTTCCTGACATCAGTAAAACGTTGTATAGTATATATAATACTCAAATACTCGGGCTAATATTTTTAGTCAAATGAAAAAAACCAATAAAAATGACCTAAGTGTCCCAAAACTGCTTTAAATGACCTCGAAAATGGCGAGTTTTAGAAGGTCCCGCCCCCTTGTTCGTGACGTCACGCCAGGACGTCGTGCCTTGCTCTAGAATCAAAACAATGGCTTCAGATTCAGAGAATATGCTTTCTTTTTACTCATCCAGTTATGAATATGATTCAAATAGTTCTGAAGCGGAAAGCATAAATGTTTGCAGTCGATTAAAGAAGTACTTCCGTATCTATTGAGCCGTCAGGACTACAATGTAGCGTCCCGGAAAATGCACAAGATGGTGCCCAAGCTCTGTTGGAAATGGGCTGATTTGTCTGCTGGGAATTTGTGTCCACTAGTATCAAATAGTAGTCTTGGTGGTAGTCTTGCAATTTATGTGTTTTCCTTCTAATTTCGCCATCAACACAAAGTTTTCAGACCAAACAAAGTAGCCAAAATGCATTGTGTGTCGCTTTCTCGGTCAGGGGCGTTCCTTTAGTGACGTCACGTCAGGAATCGTCGTCAACTCGAAACCAAGACTTCCTTAATATTTATGGCGAGTCTTAAAACGTAAAATATAGCTATATGCCGTGGAATATTTGTTAAATATGCTCAGTAGAAGTCATTTCGAGTGATTTTACAAATTATGGACACAACTTGTCCGCAGGCGTCGGTTGTCCTTAAAAAAAAAAAAAGACATTTATTATGCCGATGACTAACAAAGTAGGTGTTGAAATAGGTGTCGTTATTCATTGTTTGCTTGCCGCAGGTACGATCCAAAGATGAACGCGTGGAGCAAGCAGGCCCCCATGCTGACCAGACGCTTCAGAGCCGCGGCCGCCGTGCTGGGTGACCACTTGTATGTGATGGGAGGAAACGATGGAGTCCTGAGTCTCAATTCAGGTGCTGATCAACATTTGGTGGATAGACACCCCACAAGTCCGTGTTTTGCAAATTATGCCTTTGATGCAATAGATTAAATTAAATTACATTAAATTAAAAGAGGTACAAAATAAAATAGATAAAATGAACTTTAATTAAATTCACTTGAAAGCGATCAAATAAAAATAGATACAATTAAATTACATTCCATTAAATTCAATTATAATACGTTAAATGAAATCCGATTAAATTAAATTAAATTAAAATAGCTTCAATTAAAATAGAGAAAATCAATTTAAATTAAAATACATAAAAATAAATTATATTAAATGACATTAAAATAGGTAACATGAAAATGGATACAATTAAATTTAATTACATTGAAATAAATACAAATAAAATATTTAAAATTAAATTACATGACATTAAATTAAATTAAAATAGATTACGTAAAAACAATGAAAATAGATTACATTAAAATAGGTGAAATTAAAATAGATAAAATTAACTTAAATACAATGGAATTGAAATAGATAAAATAAAAATAGATACAATTATATTACATTCAATTAAATTAAATTAAAATTGGTAAAATTAAGATAGATTAAATTAAATTCAAATAGATTACATTAATTTAAATTTAACTAAAATAGATACAATTAAATTACATTAAATATTATTAAAATATGCAACATTAAAATAGATACAATTAAATAAAATTAAAATAGATAAAAATAAAACATTTAAAATTAAATTACACGATTAAATTAAATTAAAATAGATTACATAAAAAACAATGAAAATAGATTACGTTAAAATAGGTCAAATTAAAATAGATAAAATTAACTTAAATAAAATTGAATTGAAATAGATAAAATAAAAAAGATAATTAAATTGCATTACATTAAATTCAATTAAAATGGGTAAAATTAAGATACATTAAATTCAAATAGATTAAATTAATTTAAATGTAACTAAAATAGATACAATTAAATTACATTAAATATTATTAAAATATGTAACATTAAAATAGATACAATTAAATTAAATTGAAATAGATCAAATTAAATTACATGACATTAAATTCAATTAGATTCAATAAAATACAATGAAAATAGAGTACATCATATTACATTAAAATGGGTACAATTAAAATAGATACAATTAAATGAACTTAAATTAAATTCAAATAGATAAAATAAAATAAAATAAAATTATGTTACATTAAATTAAATTAAATAAAAAAAAAAATAATACAATAATTTCAATTAAATTTAAATAATTTTAATGTAAATAAATTAAAATAGATGTAATTAAAACAGATACAATTAACTTAAATTAAATAAAATAGATCAAACTAAATGAAATTACATTAGATTAAATTAAAATGGGTAATATTAAAATACATTACATTAAATTATCTTAGATTAACCTTTATTAGTCTCACATTGGGGAAATTCTCATTGCACTACATTCTACAATTAAAATCTGAGCCTCGAACTGACTCGGGTGCTTGAATTGCTTGTAATGAACAAAAATGCGAAGGATCGCTCTTCATGCTTGGAAAATTTGGCCGCGGCGTGAGCGTTTTCTTGTTTTGTTTCACTGACTTGGCTTATTCCTGATCTTTTTTTAATTAACCGGTGTAGCATCGCTGCCACTAAACTGTTTATGGGTGTCATAAAAGCCAATGGTACCCCATAGCATGAAAAGGGAGCTCTGCAGCAAGAATAAATAAATTAATAATTGCGCTTTGTTCCCACTGCAAAGTCAAACGGCCAATCCGAAATTTGACAAACTAGTGTCAGTCGATAGCTGGGCAAAACTCACCATTATCTGAGTTTACAGCAGGGGGAATGAATTTCTGTTCATTTTAGGATTATAATTACAGTGATACCTCGGTTTACGAACCCCTTGGCTTACGAACTTTTTGGTTTACGAACGTTACATTTATGAACATTTTACCTTGGCATACAAACTGTTTTTCGGGATGAGCGCCACAATGAGTGATGTGTCATTCGCGAAGGAGCCCGTTCTCCAAAAAACAAAATGGCAGCCAACTTTTTTATTGTCCTCTATTCCCCGCCCCATGTCTTCGGTTAAAGCCACGTGATTGGTCAAGAACGCAGCAGTAAGGAGGGGTGGGGTTAAACATTAAAGCGACAGGCAGGCGACAGAGAGAGAGTGATAAAATGGATAGAAAACAGTAAAATTTGGACTCGTTTCAACTTTGAAAGTTCAGTAGCAGAGTGTAGACTGCAAGGTTAAAATATCCCATCAATCAGGTTCCACAAATAACCCGCACAAACTATCTGAACACTTGATGCAAACAGCTTTCAACCCAGCTAAACAGAGCACAATTGATGAAGAACAAGGTAAAATTATGGCAGAGAAAGCACCTACAAGGGATCATTCCTCAAGATGGTGAAAGAAGAAGGCTATGTTCCTCATCAAGTGTTTAATGCTGATGACTCCATTCCATCAAGCCATCAACGACCATCACAAAGGTAAATAAAATGATTTTATTATATAGTACAGATTATTTGTTTAATTATAATACCATAGCACATGTATTATACACAATTAGAAATTTGAAAATTATGTTTTATGGGGACCTGGGAACGGATTATTCTCATTTTAATGGTTTCCTATGGGAAATTAATTTTTGTGATACACACTTTTTGCCTGACACACTCTGTCTGGGAACCAATTAAGTTTGTAAGCCATGGTACCACTGTATACTTATTATTATTATTATTATTATGACTTTTATTTTGAAGAAGGTAATAAAACTATGACCACTCTCACGGACATTGTTTTACGATTGCGCGAGTGTTATGGGGGTCATATCATGCTTGAAACTTTGTGGTTACTAAAAGTCTTTTTTTAACGATGGAGGCTGGTTGACCCCAACTGTTTTTTTTTGTTTTGTTTTATTATTAATAATGGGAAAATTCCTCCAACTTAATAATAATAACAATATAGACTCTTCAAACAAACAATGTTTAACATCACAGTTGCCACTCGGTTTGAGCAGTGCAGCGCAGTCGAGTCGGGATCCGGGCAATTTTCTCTCTCTGTCTCTTTGTCTGTGTCTGTCTCTCCCTCTCTCTCTCGCTCCGTCTGTCTCTCGCTCTCTGTCTCACTCTCTGTCCCCCTCTCCCTTTCTCTCGCAGCCTCTCTCTGAATCTCTCTGTCCATTGCTCTCTCTCTCTCAGTCTCTCGCTATCTCTCTCTCTCTCTCTCTCCCTTTCTCTCTGTCTCTTTCTCTATCTCTCTGTCTGTCTCTCTGTCTGTCTATTTCTCGCTCTCTGTCTCTGACTTTGTCTCTTTCTCTCGCTACGTCTGTCTCTCTCCCTCGCTCTGTGTCTCTGTCTCTCTCTCTCTCTCTCCCTCTCACTTTCTCTCACCCCTTCTCTCATTCTCTTGCGCTCTCGCGCCGTCTGTCTCTCACCCCCTCTCTCTCTGTCTTTATCTCTCTCTCTCTCTCTCTGTTTGTCTCTCTTTCCCTGTCTGTCTCTCCCTCTCTCTCGCTTCGTCTGTCTTTCTGTCACTCGCTCTCTGTCTCTCTCTCTGTTTCTCTCTCCCTCTCCCTTTCTCTCACCCCCTCTCTCTCTCTCTGTCTCTCTTTCGCTCTCTCTCTCTCTGTCTGTCTCTCTGTCTTTGTCTCTCTCTGTCTCTGTCTCTGACTTTGTCTCTCTCTCTCTCTCGCTACGTCTGTCTCTCTCCCTCGCTCTGTCTCTCTCTGTATCTCTGTCTCTCCCTCCGTCTCACTTTCTCTCACCCCTTCTCTCTGTCTCTTGCGCTATCGCGCCATCTGTCTCTCTGTCTTTATCTCTCTCTCTCTGTCTGTCTCTCTTTCCCTGTCTGTCTCTCCCTCTCTCTCGCTCCGTCTGTCTTTCTGTCACTCGCTCTCTGACTCTCTCTCTGTTTCTCTCTCCCTCTCCCTTTCTCTCACCCCCTCTCTCTCTCTCTCTGTCTCTCTCGCTCTCTCTCTCTGTGTTTGTCCCTCTCTGTCTTTGTCTCTCTCTCTCGCTCTCTGTCTCTGACTTTGTCTCTCGCCCTCTGCCTTTCTCTCTCTCCCCTCTTTCTCTTTCACTTTCACTGTCTCTCTCTCTCTTTCTTTGTCTCTCTCTCCCTCTCTCTCTCGCCCTCTGTCGCTTTCTCTCGCTTTCACAAACATAGGTTGAGGTTGCCCCTGACCAAAGATAAACAACCAGTGATGTCATTCTGCCACCCGTTTGGACTATTTCCGTCTGTGAGAAGTTCGCCCTCGCGAAATTCCCACAACTTATTTTGGTACAAGTTCAATATCTGAGTTTTTCATATCCGGCAACTCCACAACAATCATTTGTGCTCCTTTAAAAAAAAAAAATAGAAACACACCGCTTGCTCGTACGGGGACACTTTTAGGTACACCGATGACGTCACCGTATCGCTGTTGTAGCATGCTTGCTAGTGACGCCTCACCGCGAAACATCCCACAGTGGAGAAATACAACCCCGAAGAGGGCACCTGGTCCGTATGCGCCCACATGTCGACCCCCAGGGAAAACGCCGGCTGCGCCGTGTACCTGGGACACGTTTACGTGGCCGGGGGCAGAGATGACCTCGGTTTGGGCCTTTGCTCGGCGGAGCGCCTCGACCCGGACACCACCAGGTGGACTCCGGTCAAACGCATGAGAAGCAAGAGAGACAATGTAAGTAGTTGAGCGGGAATCGAAGGCCGAGAAAGCCTTTTCCTTAAAGGACAACCGACGTCTGCGGACAAGTTGTGTCCATAATTTGTAAAATGGCTTCAAATGACTTCTACTGAGCGCATTATACAAAGATTCCCCAACATACAGCTATATTTTACCTTTTAAGACTTGCGCTGAATATTCAGGAAGTCATGTTTTCGAGTTGATGACAAAGCCTGATGTGACGTCACTAAAGGAACGCCCCTGACCGAGGAAGCGACACACAATGTATTTTGGGTACTTTGTTTGGTGTGAAAATTTTGTGTTGATGGCGAAATTAGAAGGAAAAAACATAAATAACGCAATGGTGAATCATTGTGTGTTGCACCAAGACTACTATTTGATACTAGTTGACACAAAGCCCATTTCCAACAGAACTTGGGCGCCATCTTGTGCATTTTTTTAGTACGCTACATTGGAGTCCTGACGACTTGAATTGATACAGAAGGACTTTTTTAATCGATTGCAAACATGTATGCTTTCCTCTTCAGAACTATTTAAATCATATTCATAACTGGATGAGTAACAAGAAAGCAAAGCATGTTCTCCGAATCTGAACTCTCTGAAGCCATTGTTTTGATTCTGGAGCAAGGCAGTGTGTGACCAATAGTGACGTCACGAAAAAGGGGCGGGACTTTATGAATATCCCCAGTTCCAAGCTCATTTTGTGGCAGTTTTGGGACACTTTAAGTCATTTTCATTAGTGTTTTACATATGACTAAAAATATCAGCCTGTGTGTTTTGGGTATTTTAGATGCTGTAAAATATTTTTCTGATGTCAGAAGCAAAAAAATGGTGTCGGTTGTCCTTTAAGAGGCTGAAGCTGAGTGGAATGAAATATTTCTATTCCAGGTGTCTCTTGTGGTGTTCAACGGTGCTTTGCTAGCGCTGGGGGGCACAGACGGCGTCACCGATTTGAAAACCATCGAGGTTTACAACGGTGAAAGCAACTCGTGGAGGTAAAGGGGAAAGAAAACCTCTACAGTTTCTCCCGCTTTCATTTCAGAGTCAATCGCGTCGTACGATCGTCCCATTCCGCCCACGCTAACTGTTGCTAAGCAGATGCTTTTCGTCATTAGTTTTTAATGTTCCTGTAACATCCAACTTAGGACCAGCTCGACTTACGACCTCCATACTCTATTTTTTTTTATTTTATTTCTACGCCTGGCACGGCAACGCGCTAGCAGGCCGGCAACGTGTACCAGCCAGCCAGCATCTCACGCTCGCACAGCAATCGACCGTGTGATGGCACCACAGGGGGGAGTTTGCAAGTCATTTAGGCTCCGAGTCTCTATTCAACATTTTGAATGGATTTCGACTTACGACCATTTTGACTTGCAACCGTTTGGTCGGAAGAGAACTCGGTTGTAAGTCGGATGTTACCTGTATTCGAAATGTTCCCCAAAAACAATTCTAGAAAGAAGCGTTGAAAAAGATGAGAGAGGATATTGTCTCTCATGAAGAAACTAAAACGTGAATATTGATCACATTTAAGAGACTGCTTTGGCGTTGGATCTCATTTAAATCTGGAGCTAAACTTTGCATTAGCACAGAGTATTTTTATTTTACATTTACAAAAATGACATTCACTTTTATCATTTACGTTCATATTGTTAGCTTTGTTGCTAACCCAGACACGCAAAGGCTATAAGTGTACATTTTCTAGCATATGCATATAATAATAATAATAATAATACATTTGATTTATAAGTGCCGTTCAAAACTCTCAAGGTCACTTTACAGTCTCAGGTTTACGTTTTTCTGTGGGTGAGCAGCGGCAGCCACACACGCCAGAGTTCACTCAACCCGGAATAACTCAAATAGATAGAAAGCTTGCTAGACAGCTAATAGGTAGCTAATAGCTAGCTAGCTACATAGCTATCTAGCTAGCTATGTAGCTAACCCTTTAATTTGAGTTACTTCCGGGTTGAGTGAACGCTGGCGCGTGTGGCTGCCGCTGCTCACCCACAAAATAAATATCCTGTGACTGTAAAGTGACCTTGAGAGTTTTGAAAGGCACTTAGAAATCAAATGTTCTATTATTATTATTCAAATAAAATAAAAAAACACAGTTAGCAGGACTCTCACATCGAGGCGACTTTGTGATTCACACAACGCTATCTATTCGCTAGCTATTAGCTATCTATTCGCTATCTATTCGCTAGCTAATGGGTATCTATTCGCTAGCTATTAGCTATATATTCGCTTGCTATTAGCTATCTATTTGCTAGCTAATAGATAACTATTAGCTAGCAAATAGATAGCGAATATATAGCTAATAGATAACTATTAGCTAGCGAATAGATAGCTAATAGCAAGCGAATAGATAGCTAATAGCTAGCGAATAGATACCCATTAGTTAGTGAATAGATAGCTAATAGTTATCTATTAGCTAGCTATTAGCTATCTATGCACTAGCTATTAGCTATCTATTCGCTAGCTATTAGCTATCTATTCGCTAGCTAATGGGTATCTATTCGCTAGCTAATGGGTATCTATTCGCTAGCTATTAGCTATATATTCGCTTGCTATTAGCTATCTATTTGCTAGCTAATAGATAACTATTAGCTAGCAAATAGATAGCTAATAACAAGCGAATATATAGCTAATAGATAACTATTAGCTAGCGAATAGATAGCTAATAGCAAGCGAATAGATAGCTAATAGCTAGCGAATAGATACCCATTAGTTAGTGAATAGATAGCTAATAGTTATCTATTAGCTATCTATTAGCTATCTATGTGCTAGCTATTAGCTATCTATTCGCTAGCTATTAGCTATCTATTCGCTAGCTAATGGGTATCTATTCGCTAGCTAATGGGTATCTATTCGCTAGCTATTAGCTATATATTCGCTTGCTATTAGCTATCTATTTGCTAGCTAATAGATAACTATTAGCTAGCAAATAGATAGCTAATAACAAGCGAATATATAGCTAATAGATAACTATTAGCTAGCGAATAGATACCCATTAGTTAGTGAATAGATAGCGAATAGTTATCTATTAGCTAGCTATTAGCTATCTATGCGCTAGCTATTAGCTATCTATTCGCTATATATACAATAAAATAAAAAAAGCAGAGTTAGCAGGACTCTCACATCGAGACGGCGTAACTTTATGATTCACACGACGCTTCCACCTAAAACCTTTGAGGCTCCATCCTGCAAGGCAGCGTGTCGCCGTCTGACCGTTTCTTCCGTTTGTCTCTTGTCTGTTTTTAGACACTTTGGAAGTATGAAAAGCAAACATCCAGGAGGCAGAGTGGCTGTGCTTTACTGAAGGCCAACAATGGATGCGCCATTACATGAGCGGGACACAAACCGATAGAGAGAGAAAAAAAAAAAAAAAGATCATGCTAATGGATGCCCGTGGCACGCTGCGGGACACGCCGTGATAAGCTTCGAGCCTCGGCGACATAATGACTGAATAATTGAACAGTTTGCTCCAAAAAAATGGACTTGCATTAGTAAACCGCTGGTCCAAAACAACTCATTGAATTGAAGTGCATTAGAGGCTAAAAAAGGTTACCTCGCTGCTATTTTTTGTGTCCTTTGCCTTGCATAGACAAAATGGATGCTTTCGAGATGGATGCTCTGCGCAATATGAGAAAGCGACAAAGAGGTACGTCCATTTTGTAAAGTACAATAGGAACCCTGCGGGGATAATATCGAAATGATGTTTCAGAAATTAAAATAATGGAAAGAAGAGTTGAGATGTGGCAGGTGTCAAAGTCAAGGTCCGCGGGCCAAATCCGGCCCGCCGCATCATTTTTTTCGGCCCGCGAAAGCAAATCAAACTTGTGAAATTCCATGATGCTTGCTAAAATCTGAACCAAAATTTTATATTTTTTTATGTAAACCACAATAACAGTCATTATTCTTGACTTCAGATTTGAAAACTAGTTATTTATTAATTTGTTGTGCGCTCTATATGTAATACAGTGATACCTTGGCTTATGAACTTAATTGGTTCTCAGACAGAGTGTGTAAGGTGAAAAGTGTGTATGCCAAACATTAATGTCCCATAGGAAACCATTAAAATGAGAATAATCCGTTCCCAGGTCCCCATCAAACATAATTTTCTACTTTCCAATTTTCTAAGCCTTAAAGCTACACTAAATCTACCTTATTTTATGTATAATAAATGTGCTATGGTATTATAATTAAAGAAATAAACTGTACTGTATAATAAAGTCTTTTTATTTACCTTTGTGATGGTCGATGATGACTTGATGGAATGGAGTGATCGGTTTTATCAGCATTAAACACTTGATGAGGAATGTCACCTTCTTCTTTCACCATCTTGAGGAATGATCCCTTGGAGGTGCTTTCTTTGTGATAATTTTATCTAGTTCAACATCAATTGTGTTCTGTTTAGCTGGGTTGATTGCTTTTCGCATCAAGTGTACAGATGGCTTGTGCGGGTTGTTTGTGGAGCCTGATTGATGGGATATTTTAACCTTTCAGCCTACACTCTGCCTTTGAACTATCAAAGTTGAAACTCTCTGTTCTCTGCCTGTCTCTTTAATGTTTAAACCACCTCCCCTCGCTGCTGCATTCTTGACCAATCACATGGCTTCAACGGAAGACTGGGGGCGGGGAATAGAGGACAAAAACAGTCGGCTGCCGTTTTGTTGTTAGAAGACCGGGCTCGTTCGCGAACGACACATCACTCATTGAGGCAGCTCCATGTACGAAAAAAGTTCATATGCCAAGGTAAAGTTCGTATGCCAAGGTAATTTTTCATAAATTTAACGTTCGTAAACCGAAAAGTTCGTAAACCAAGGGGTTCGTAAACCGAGGTATCACTGTATGTGTAGGGGATTAAAAATTATAATCGCTTCCCTAAATTGTTCATAAATAGGTAATAGACAGCTAGCCAGCTAGACAGCCTACTAGACAGCGAACAGCTAGCCAGCTAGCTAATGGATAGCTAATACAACATAATTTGTAATGTTAGCGCTTTGTTCCAGCTTCAGCTGTTGTTGAAGCGTTATATAAATAATAAAAAAAATGCATGATTTTTGTTCTTACCTCATCAAATCTCGGTGACGGCGAAGGCTTCCGTTAAGCTCCAAAATCATTTTTAACTCATTCACTTCCAGACGTTGTGCACAAAATGTGTCCACTACAGTGCCAGGGTTTTTGTCATTTTCACTCAAATTGCAAGACCCACAGACTATTGAGTTTTAGGACTACATAAACATTCAATGCAGCGTAAGCAACCATTCTTCTTTTATCAACCACCTTCTTTTATCAGAAAAAAAGTTAATTCCTAAGTTATATGGGTCTGGAGTTACCTGAGCTTGAAATGGGGGCAGCTGTACAAAAGGCAAATGCTGCCCTCTCGTAGGATGGAAAAATATTGCCAGAGGTATGACCAGCGCTTTATCGGTTTATCATGTTTTAACTCCTGGTTTTGTTTGCTACTTTGGACCTTTCTGTTCTGATGACTGTCGTTTGAGATTTTGTTCCTGAAGACTTTATTTAATACAATTTGTCAAATACAACTTGCTCTATAAAATAAAATATAATAATATAATAATACATTTCATTTATAAGCGCCTTTCAAAACTCTCAAGGACACTTTACAGTCACTGAATATTTTTTTCTGCGGGTGAGCAGCAGCAGCCCTCGTTGCCCATCTTTAAAACCCGCCTCAAAACTCACTTGTACTCTTTGGCATTCGACTCAGCATGATCCCAACTTGATCTTGGTTTTACTCCCTGGTGCCTTCTACTATCTTTGTGACTGCTTTATTTCCTGTATGATAGTTGTCCATGTTAAGCACTTTGTTACAGCTTCAGCTATTGTTAAAGCGCTATATATATATATATATATATAGTATTGTATTCTCTCAGTAGAGACTATTGATGTTCTGTGTGACAGAAGAACCAAAAAGTGGAGTAAAAAAACAAACTAAACAAATGGAAGGATTGTAATATGGCATATAATGTTTTGAGGAGCTGCAATAAGCACAGAAAGAACACAAAATGTGATAAATTATTGTATTATACAATATACAGTGATACCTCGGCTTACGAACGATTTTCGCCTTCCGAACGTTAAATTCGCGAGAATATAATTTTGGCATACGAACTATTTTTCGGGGAACACACGCAACACCGCTATGAGTGATGTGTCGTTTGCGAACGAGCCTCTATCCCCCGCCCCCAGTCTTCGGTTAAAGCCGCACGTGATTGGTCAAGATCTGTGGTAGAGGAGGGAGGGGGCACACGCAGCAGTGAGCGGAGGGAGGGATTACAAAAACAGAAACACACACACGAAAGGGAGACGACAGAGCTTGAAACAAGAAAGTGAAGAAAAAAAAAACAAAAAAGGAAAGTGAGATGGTGAGAAAATGGGTAGAGAAAAAAGGGAAATTTGGACTCGTTTCAACTTTATTGATAGTTCAAAGGCAGAGTGGAGACCGCAAGGTTAAAATATCCCATCAATCAGGCTCCACAAATAACCCGCACAAGCCATCTGTACAATTTGAAGAGAACATACAAGCAAGCGAACCAGCTATTAATGACGTTTCTAGTGTGTCTACTTGCATCTGTTGCTGTTGCGATACCACAACTACTAAGATGTACAACCCAGAGCTCCTCGAGACACTTTATGCAAAAAGCTATCCATTCCATCAAGCCATCAACGACCATCACAAAGATAAATCAGTTTGTTGTACTAAGTTCGTCCTGTCTACTTGATATCTAATGTTAAGCAGATTCTTTCCTTACACCTACACTGTCTGTAAGGAAAGAATCTGCTTCACATAAGATAAATCAGAATCAGAAAATCTTTATTCATCCATATTCATTCAATGGGGAAATTTGCAATAAATAAATAAAATGACTTTATTATACTGTACTGTTTATTGCTTTAATTACAATTCCATAGCACATTAATTATACATTTATTATACATAAAATAAGGTATATTGTATGTAGTTTTAAGGCTTATTTTGTTGAAGATTCTGTTTTATGGGGACCTGGGAACGGATTATTCTCATTTTAATGGTTTCCTATGGGAAATTACTGTTTGGAATACACACTTTTTTTCCTTACACACACTTTCTGGGAACCAATTAAGTTCGTAAGTAGGTATCACTGTATAATAAAACACTCCTTCGAATCCTACTGAATCATGCCATTGTGCTTCTCTATGCGTAGCGACGCACGGTTGACAGATTTCTTCCAAACTGAGCTTCACACAGATCAAGTTTCAGACACATCTGCAGGAAAATCGAGCTTCCATCATAATGAGGCGAGAAAAATGTGAGTGAGATGCTCCGGCATCACGGCACACCATAAGTGGCTGTGTGGGCTTTAAAAAAAAAAAAAAAAAAAACGATGACGTTCCAAGCGCTCTTGCCCCCTCGAGGATAATGGGCTGAAAGGCGGTGAGAGGCTGGCTGAGCGCAAGCAAGGAATACGCACACGGAGCCGCAAACGGCTTTTGCTGGAGACGTCGGAGCCATTCAGCATCGTTCCCACCCCCGTCGCGTCCACCATGAATGTTTTCTTCAACTTGAGGGGGTCCATTGTCAGACAGATGGTGGAGGACAGAGCAGCTCCAGGTAGGAAATGGTAATCTTCCCAAAAAAAATGCCGTTTTTTTCCCCCCTCTGTAGTGCTTTTCAAATTTCCCTGTAGACAGTCATACCTTGGCTTACGAACTTAACTGGTTCCCAGACAGAGTGCGTAAGGCGAAAAGTTTGTATCCCAAAAATTAATTTCCTATAAGAAACCTTTAAAATGAGAATAATCCGTTCCCAGGTCCCCATAAAACATACTTTTCTACTTTCGAATTTTCTAAGCATTAAAACTACACAAAATATACCTTATTTTATGTATAGTTGTCATGATCTGGTTGGCGACCAACGGGGGGCGCTGTCGGCCCCGCCTACACCTGCACAGGTGCTGGTCGTCCCGATCAGATTGGCGACCAGCGGGTAGCGACGTCAGCCCTGCCCGCAGCCTCGCAGGTGCTAGTCGTTTAATCATTGACACTTAAAAGGACACCCGGCGCGACCATCCGGTGCCGGTTCATTGTTTGTTTGCTGCTTGGTTGCTGCATGCATTGTGTATGTGTTTGTTTAACCTTGGCGGACTTTTACTTTTGGTCTTCTTTTGCTACTTTGTATTTTTTCCATTCAGATGATTTTGATGTTTTACATTTTGTTCCTGCTGACTTTATTTTAATACAATTTGTCAAACAACCTCCTGCTCCCTCCTGCCTGCTTTTTGGGATCCGAACCCGCCATCACCACCTCGCAAACCGTGACAATAGTGGGACCTTGGCTTACGCACTTAATTGGTTCCCAGACAGAGTGTGTAAGGCGAAGTGTGTCTCCCAAAAGTTAATTTCCCATAGGAAACCATTAAAATGAGAATCATCCGTTCCCAGGTCTGCATAAAATATAATTTTCAACTAAATAAGCCTTAAAACTACACACATTATACCCTTTTCTATGTATAATAAATGTGATATTGTATTGTAATGAAATAAATACACTGTACTATATAATAAAGTCATTTTATTTACATTTGTGATGGTTGTTGAAGGCTTGATGGAATGGGGTGGGAGGTCGGAGGGAATTGCTGTTTGGAAGGAGAATCACATTCCACAAGGACTGTAATTAAAGAAATAAACTGTACAGTGATACATTGGCTTAGGAACTTAATTGGTTCCCAGACAGAGTGTGTAATGCGGAAAGTGTGTATCCCACAATTTAATTTCCCATTGGAAACCATTAAAATGAGAATAATCCGTTCCCAGGTCCCCATAAAATGTCGTCTGCCTGTCTCTTTAATGTTTATTTTTCGGTTGATTGGTAACTATCCCACCTGACTTGGGGTAAGACACCTGTGGACTATTTTGAGTCTTCAGTGAATCTAACAATGTTTTGTTGTCGCAAGTGCATTGTGCACATAAACTCCACACTAAAAATCCGAGATTTGAACCCCAAACCTCAAAACTATGTGAGGAAAAGCGCTAACGGCTCATTTTGAGGGTTTAGTTTTCCTTTGAGGAAAGAAAAAAGGGGGCATGGGGCGGAACTGTGTGGTACGCCTTTGTTATTGAGTTAAAATCACCATGAGGTGCTGTTGAGATGCAATTTCACACTTTTTTTTCTTGATAACGTTACGCAAGGCCGACGAAAAGTTCCATTTTCTAAAGACGGTGATACCCCGGTTTACGAACCCCTTGTCTTACGAACTTTTCGGTGTACAAACGTTAAATTTATACAAATTTTACCTTGGCACATAAACTATTTTTCGGGATACACACAGAGTGCCGCAATGAGTAACAAGGAAATGGCTGCTGACATTTTTGTCCTCTATTCCCCGCCGCCCAGTCTTCGGTTAAAGCCACGTGATTGGTCAAGAACGCAGCAGTGAAGGGAGGTGATTTAAACACTAGGTAGACAACAGAAAGTGACAAAATGGATAGAAAACTGAAATTTGGACGTGTTTCAACTCTAATAGTTCAAAGGCAGAGTGTAGACTGCAAGGTTAAAATTCCCATCAATCAGGCTCCACAAATAACCCGCACGAGCTATCTGTACACGTAATGCAAAAATCTATTAACCCAGATAAACCGAACATAATTGATGAGGAACTAGGTAAAATGATAGCACAGAAAGCACCTACAAGGGATCATTCCTCAAGATGGTGAAAGAAGGCTACTTTCCTCATCAAGTGTTTAATGCTGATGAAACCGGCCATTCCATTCCATCAAGCCATCAGTGACCATCACAAAGGTAAATAAAACGACTTTGTTATACGGTGCAGTTTATTTCTTTAATTGTAATACCATAGCACATTTATTATAAATAAAATAAGGTATATTTTGTGGAGTTTTAAGGCTTAGAAAGTAGAAAATTATGTTTTATGGGGACCTGGGAACGGATTATTCTCATTTTAATGGTTTCCTATGGATAATTAATTTTTGGAATACACACTGTCCGGGAACCAATTAAGTTCGAAAGGCAAGGTATCACTGTAGCTACGTCATACACAAGCTATTTACAGTTCCAAATAAAACATTGCTGGAGACCATCCAACAGGCGTCACGTCAGATCTGATCTCCACTCTTGTCTGCCTCTGCCCACAACATAGGGATTTTCCGTCTGTTATCTTAAGAGCATTGACCCTGACATGGTGAGTTATTATAAAATGACTCATGATGTTCCAGTCAGAAAGTGGAAAAATAATGCTTTTCGTGATGTCTCACTGATTTCCATTTTTATTTTATGCTGATGTTTTTAACATTGGATTGGATAAGATTAAAAAAAAAAACTATTTGTCTCACAGTGCAGATTTTTTAGCATTTTTGGCTCGGCAGCACTGTTTTTGATTTGGGAGGATTGTCAGTGCCATTTGGATAGATGCATGGATGCATGCATAACTGATACATTGCTGCTGACTATTGTAATGAGAAGCCTGCGATTAGACGAAAGGAGCGTCAGCGCGGAGCACTGGTGCGTATATGGATCTGCCGCGGCTCGGAATTGAAGCGGATTTACAGAAAATGTGAGACAGTCTCGTTTCGTCAATGGATGCTTCAGCTTCGTGTTTGCTTTCAACATTTAACTTGTAGCACAGATGCACATTCCACCATGACGTCCCCGATCCATTGGGGAAAAGGACGCTTTGTTCCGGTACTCTTTCATCTAGAACTGCTTCATGTCACAAAGAGGGTACAGAAAGTGCTTGAGATTGAATGACTGTGTTGTGCCACATTATTTGTTATTTTGTTTTGTTTTTTAACTTTGAAATGGTGACGCCATTTCTGAGGTCATTTTGAAGTAGTTTTGGGACACTTTACGTCATTTTTATTGGTGTTTTGCATATGACTAAAAACATCAGCCTGCGTGTTTTGGCTGTTTTATATGCTATAAAACGGTTTTTCTGATGTCAGTTAGGAAACAAAAAAATGGTGTCGGTTGTCCTTTAATTTCCACACAAAAATTGTCGAACCCCCACAAAAAAAATGATGTTATTGCTTGGTCGGTAGATGGCGACCAGGTTGAGGCATGAGTGCCTTCCTCTTTCAACCCTCCTCCTCGTCTTTGCTCATTTGGCGTCCTCCTGAGGTGCTGATGCTGACAGCGGCATAATCTCGCCAGTATGTTTCCCCACGTCAACAAAAGGCGTCGCTCGGTACGGTAGCTTGCTAAGAGACAAAGAACGAAGATAAAATGGAGTCAAATAAAGGAAGCGACGCAGGCTAATGTGAGGTTTTTCTTTAAGTAGCTAACTAATAAAGTTGTTGCTAAGGGACGCGCAAATCACTCCGCATTGGCGTCAACCTGGGCTGGGACTGGCGGATTAATATTTAAATGTGTCGTCAGGTGTGTTGTAAATCTTAAATCGAATAGCGAATTTACTAGTCAAAGGTGAAGAAGACGAACTACTTTTTGGACCTGCCACAACCCACTTTTGGAAGGGAAGAATGATCGATGTTTGCTACAGGAAGGCGGCTAGCTTGACATAGACCTGCTGCGTTCAGGTTACGCAAACATTATCGGAACTTCCTACTGTGTGTCTGTGTGTTCTCGGCGACGTTGTGTAAGGAGGAAACAAAATGACACGGATTTATCACGGACACGTTTGTGGGGTAGAGTCGCTGTCACGGAAGCAACGCCGGAGAGCAAGTTTACGCTGATGGGACCGCGATTGGGAACGCGGACGCGGGCAGGTAAATGCCGGAGCTAAACAAGGCCACCATGTTGCACTACTTAGCTAAACTAATGAATAATTATCCAGTTGTGTCGATGCAGCTGTGTTTGGAAGTTTACGTGTATTTTTGTGTGTGTGTATTTTCAAATATACGCAGTGATGTCATTTGCTCTATTTTATAACTATGTGAAGAGTTCCATTAGAACTGTTCGATAATAATAATATCACAGGATAAGTTTTTCTGTGGGTGAGCAGCGGCAGCCACACGCGCCAGCGTTCACTCAACCCGGAAGTAACTCAAATAGACACAAAGCTAGCTTGATAGCTAATATATTTCTATTAATGACTGAGCTAATAGATAGGTAGAGCTAATAGATGGCTAGCTAGAGCTAATAGATAGCTAATAGCTAGCGATAGCTAGTAGTGATTATGCTATATTGACATTTATCCGCCGGGTATTTATATGGAGAATATGAATATAAGACTATTTTTGTATTAAACATATATTACTGTCAATTGTCCATTTTAATAGCGCTGGGCAGAACTTTCCTGATTTTGTTCGGATGTTGTTTTTTTTCTTGCGGAGGGGTGCCGAAAAAGTGCTGGTCAGACCTCTGGCAATGTTTTTCCCTGCTACGAGGGGGCAGCATGATAGAAGGCTATCTAGCTAGCCAGCTAGCTAACTAGCTAGACAGCCATATAGCTAGCTAGCCAGACATAGCCAGCGAGGGAGCTAGCTAATAGATAGCAAATGGATAGCAAATAGATAGGCAGCTAGCTAGATAGCAAATGGATAGCAAGTAGAGAGCCAGGTAGCTAGCTAGAAAGCAAATAGATAGACAGCCAGGTAGCTAGCTAATAGATAGCAAATATATAGCAAATGGATAGCAAATAGATATCCAGCTAGGTAGCTATCTAGATAGCAAATGGATAGCAAATAGACAGGTAGCTAGCTAATAGATAGCAAATGGATAGCAAATAGATAGCAAGCCAGGTAACTAGCTAATAGATAGCAAATGGATAGCAAATAGATGGCCAGCCAGGTAGCTAGCTAATAGATAGCAAATAGATAGCCAGCAAGGTAGCTAGCTAGATTGCAAATTGTGCTGATAATCGTGCTGCGTTTCCCAAACTTAGCTCATGATGCTAAATGGGTCCCTAATTATTTTTTCCTTGTGTCGTCAATGTCAAATTGGAATGACATACAGCCTTTTTACCTTGATGCTGCTATGTGTACTTTGCAATGGCGGGCTGTGCATGTCACTCCCAGGCCTTCAGTAGTGCTACGTCTGAATCAATCCACAGCTGCGAGTGTGGTGTGATTTACTACACATCCACGAGAGGGTGCTGTTGGTCAGGAAATAACTTAAGAAATATTGTTCAAATTTTTACTTTGAACTTGTGGATTCATAATAATAATAATAAATTTCATTATTTGCAATATTATTTGCTATTTTTGCTAGCTTCGTAGCCGTCCAACTTTTCTTAATGATGTCCATCTATTCTTGAAAAGTCGCGGCTTGGAATTGAAGCGGATTTCCAGTAAGTGGAACAGGAAATGTGAGACAATCTTTTTGTCAATGGATGCTACAGCTTTGTTCACATTAGTCTGTGATTCAGATATTTTGTAGATAACATATGGGGACCTGGGAACGGATTATTCTCATTTTAATGGTTTCCTATGGGAAATTAAAGTTTGGAATACACACTTTTCGCCTTACACACACTTTCTGGGAATCAATTTAGTTCGTAAGCCAAGGTATCACTTGTACATGAGCTGCTGGAAAGGCAGCGACTCTCGCGGCGCCATCTTGTGGTTGAAATAATGAAATTTGCTCAGATATTACATTTTATTAAAATATTACAATAGGGTCCAATCATCTTTTATTCGTGACTCGACGGGTGGGGGTTGTGCAATTGTGGTGAGCACATGTGTGCCTTCGAGTTGAGAAGCTGCATCTCATCCGTGACTCTAATGAGTCGAGCGCAATAGAAAATTCACGCGTGGATGGACGCTGGGCAATTGATTAAATTATCTTGGATCATAAATTTTTGATTGTTTTTATTTATCTCCACACTTGCTTACTTCGCTTTTATTCCTTTCGCCCCCTCCCCCCATCACCACCACTGTGCTGCATGGGTCTTTTTGACCCGAATCTGCACTCTGCTGTGCTTCCATGAAGGCTTTCCACAATCATTCCAAGAAAAATCACAAAAAAATTGAGGATACAGTGATACCTTAGCTTACGAACTTAATTGGTTCCCAGACAGTGTGTAAGGCGAAAAGTGTGTATCCCAAAAATTAATTTCCCATAGGAAACCATTAAAATGAGAATAATCCGTTCTCAGGTCCCCATAAAACATAATTTTCTACTTTCTAACTTTCTAAGCCTTAAAACTATACCTTAGTTTATGTGTAATAAATGTGCTATGGTATTATAATTAAATAAATAAACTGGACTGTATAATAAAGTTGTTTTATTTACCTTTGTGATGGGTTGATGGGATGAAGTGGCCGGTTTCCTCAGCATTTAACACTTGATGAGGAACGTAGCCGTCTTCGTTCACCATCTTAAGGAATGATCCCTTGTAGGTGCTTTCTCTGCGATAATTTTACCTAGTTCCTCATCAATTGTGTTCTGTTTATCTGGGTTGATAGCTTTTTGCATCAAGTGTACAGTTGGCTTGTGCGCGTTATTTGTGGAGCCTGATTGATGGGATATTTTAACCTTGCAGTTTACACTCTGCCTTTGAACTATCAAAGTTGAAACTCTTACTGTCGTCTGGCTGTCTCTTTAATGTTTAATCCACCCCCCCCTCACTGCTGAGTTCTTGACCAATCACATGGCTTTAACCGAAGACTGGGGGCGGGGAATAGAGGACAAAAACAGTCGGTTGCCATTTTGTTGTTAGAAGAACAGGCTCGTTCGCGAACGACACATAACTCATTGAGGCAGCTCCGTGTACGAAAAAAAAGTTCATATGCCAAGGTAAAGTTCGTATGCCAAGGTAAAATTTTCATAAATTTAACGTTCGTAAACCGAAACGTTCGTAAGCCAAGGGGTTCGTAAACCGAGGTATCACTGTATTTGCTATCCATTAGCTATCTATTAGTTGGCTTCCTGGCTATCTAGCTGGCTCGGTGGCTATCTATTTAGCGACTGTATCCTGTCACTGTAAAGTGACATTGAGAGTTTTGAAAGGTGCTCATAAATGAAATGTGTTATGATTATTACTGTATCTATTCGCTAGCTAGCTTTCCATCTATTTGAGTTACTTCCGGGTTGAGTGAACGCTGGCGCGTGTGGCTGCCGCTGCTCGCCCACAGAAAAAAAAAACTGATCCTGTGACTGTAAAGTGACCTTGAGAGTTTTGAAAGGCGCTTATAAATGATTTTTTTTTAATTATTATTATTATTATTATTATTATTATTATTATTGCATGCTTTCCCTCATATTTTTTTCCTTTGAAAAACAGAACGGTGACTGCTCAGTTCACTTGTAGTGCTTCATGTTGTAATCGTGTACCCCTTTCAACTCCCCCCCCCCACACACACCTAAAATGCCTCATTCCCTTATTCCTTGATAATAATTCTTCTGTTGTCTCTTTTTTCACTGATTCGTCATTGCGGAATGGTCCGCAAGAGGCAGCCATGAGCCCTCCACGCCGATCATCGAGTTCCCATGGCGACAGGTAATTTCCCCAGGAGCACTTTGTGTCCACTCCAGTGCCAGGGTTTTTCTCATTGTCACTCTAATTCCAGGACTCACAGAATATTGAGTTTTAGAACTACATATAAACATTCAATGCAGTGTTCGAAACCTTTCTTCTTTCATCAGAAAAAAAAGAATTAATTCCTAAGTTACATGGGTCTGGAGTTATCTGAGCTTGAAATGGGGGTGGGTGTACAAAAGGCAAATGCTGGAAAAACATTGCCAGAGGTCTGACCAGCGCTTTTTCGGCACCCCCCGCAAGAAAAAAACAATACATTTGGGAATGGCAGTGAATGAGATAAATAAAAGTAAATAAAAAAAATAAATCACTGCTAGAATACAATTCTGTTGTATTTAACTTTTTTTGTACATATTTTGGAAAAGGTAATAACATTTGCATTGTTATTGTTGAGTTAATTCCTAAGTTATATGGGTCTGGAGTTATATGAGCTTGAAATGAGGGTGTCCGTCCAAAATGCAAACCATACATAATAATAATAATAATAATGATAATACATTTCATTCAGTTCCAGTAAAACTATTAGATAATAACAACAATAATAATAATAATAATAATAATAATAATACATTGAATTTCTCAGCGCCTTTCAAAACTCTCAAGGTCACTTTACTGTCACAGGATAAGTTTTTTTTTCTGTGGGTGAGCAGCGGCAGCCACACGTGCCAGCGTTCACTCAACCCGGAAGTAACATAAGATGATCACATTACACAACGGCAATAATAATCATAATCATAAGCACAATAAACATAATAACCATAATAATAATAATAATAGTAATAATAATAATAATACATTTAATTTTTAAGCGCCTTTCAAAACTTTCAAGGTCACTTTACTGTCGCAGGATAAGTTATTTGTTTGTGGGTGAGCAGCGGCAGCCACACATGCCAGCGTCCACTCAACCCGGAAGGAACATAAAATGATCATCATTATACAGCAAGAATAAGAATAAGAATAATACATTTAATTTTTAAGCGCCTTTCAAAACTCTCAAGGTCACCTTACTGTCGCAGGATAAGTTATTTGTTTGTGGGTGAGCAGCGGCAGCCACACATGCCAGCGTCCACTCAACCCGGAAGGAACATAAAATGATCATCATTATACAGCAAGAATAAGAATAATACATTTAATTTCTCAGCGCCTTTCAAAACTCTCAAGGTCACTTTACTGTCACAGGATAATTTTTCTTTCAGTGGGTGAGCAGTGGCAGCCACACGTGCCAGCGTTCACTCAACCCGGAAGTAACATAAAATGATCATAATTACACAACAACAATAATAATAATAATACATTCAATTTCTAAGAGCCTATCAAAACTCTCAAGGACACTTTACAGTTACAGGATATTTTTTTTTTTTTTTTGTGGGTGAGCAGCGGCAGCCACACGCGCAAAATCTGAACAAATTCGGGAATGGCGCTCTATATCATATTTTTAATTCCCGTATAAATTCCTGAATGGCAGCGAATGAGTTAATAGTCCCACAATGGGGAAATGAATCCAAAAATCCTTCACTAACTCCCAAAACAAAATCCAGATGCGTACGTTGAGCATGCTAATAATTCTCTCGCTTTGGTGATCCATCAGGCCCCCACGGAGACCCTGCAGAGGAACAACAGCAGCAACTCTGGTGTTATTTTGGACATTTCGGCTCTCAAAATGGCTGAAGTGGATACCGAAGTGCCTCCTCTTCCGCCTCGCTACCGCTTCAGGGACCTCCTGTTGGGGGATCAGACGTTTCAGAACGACGACAGGTAACAGCTCTTCTATTTGGATGCTGTATTCTACTTTCTAACTTTCTAAGCCTTAAAACTATACCTTAGTTTATGTGTAATAAATGTGCTATGGTATTATAATTAAATAAATAAACTGGACTGTATAATAAAGTTGTTTTATTTACCTTTGTGATGGTCGTTGATGGGTTGATGGAATGAAGTGGCCGGTTTCCTCAGCATTTAACACTTGATGAGGAACGTAGCCGTCTTCGTTCACCATCTTGAGGAATGATCCTTTGGAGGTGCTTTCTCTGCGATCATTTTATCTAGTTCATCATCAATTGTGTTCTGTTTAGCTGGGTTGATAGCTTTTTGCATCAAGTGTACAGTTGGCTTGTGCGCGTTGTTTGTGGAGCCTGATTGATGGGATATTTTAACCTTGCAGTTTACACTCTGCCTTTGAACTATCAAAGTTGAAACTCTTACTGTCGTCTGGCTGTCTCTTTAATGTTTAATCCACCCCCCCCTCACTGCTGAGTTCTTGACCAATCACATGGCTTTAACCGAAGACTGGGGGCGGGGAATAGAGGACAAAAACAGTCGGCTGCCATTTTGTTGTTAGAAGAACAGGCTCGTTCGCGAACGACACATAACTCATTGAGGCAGCTCCGTGTACGAAAAAAAAGTTCATATGCCAAGGTAAAGTTCGTATGCCAAGGTAAAATTTTCATAAATTTAACGTTCGTAAACCGAAACGTTCGTAAGCCAAGGGGTTCGTAAACCGAGGTATCACTGTATTTGCTATCCATTAGCTATCTATTAGTTGGCTTCCTGGCTATCTGGCTGGCTATTGTTTGGCTATCTACCTAGCTCGGTGGCTATCTATTAGCGACTGTATCCTGTGACTGTAAAGTGACATTGAGAGTTTTGAAAGGTGCTCATAAATGAAATGTATTATGATTATTACTGTATCTATTCGCTAGCTAGCTTTCGCTCTATTTGAGTTACTTCCGGGTTGAGTGAACGCTGGCGCGTGTGGCTGCTGCTGCTCGCCCACAGAAAAAAAAACTGATCCTGTGACTGTAAAGTGACCTTGAGAGTTTTGAAAGGCGCTTAGAAATGATTTTTTTAAAATTATTATTATTATTATTATTATTGCATGCTTTCCCTCATATTTTTTTCCTTTTAAAAACAGAACGGTCACTGCTTAGTTCACTTGTAGTGCTTCATGTTGTAATCGTGTACCCCTTTCAACTCCCCCCCCCCCCCCCCCCACACACACCTATAATGCCTCATTCCCTTATTCCTTGATAACAATTCTTCTGTTGTCTCTTTTTTCACTGATTCATCATTGCGGAATGGTCCGCAAGAGGCAGCCATGAGCCCTCCACGCCGATCATCGAGTTCCCATGGCGACAGGTAATTTCCCAGGAGCACTTTGTGTCCACTCCAGTGCCAGGGTTTTTCCCATTGTCACTCTAATTCCAGGACTCACAGAATATTGAGTTTTAGAACTACATATAAACATTCAATGCAGTGTTCGAAACCTTTCTTCTTTCATCAGAAAAAAAAGAATTGTCTGGAGTTATCTGAGCTTGAAATGGGGGTGGGTGTACATAAGGCAAAAGCTGGAAAAATATTGCCAGAGGTCTGACCAGCGCTTTTTCGGCACCCCCCCCCCCGCAAGAAAAAAACAAAACCCGAACAATAAATTTGGGAATGGCAGTGAATGAGATAAATAAAAGTAAATAAAACAATAAATCACTGCTAGAATACAATTCTGTTGTGTTTAACTTTTTTTGTACATATTTTGGAAAAGGTAATAACATTTGCATTGTTATTGTTGAGTTAATTCCTAAGTTATATGGGTCTGGAGTTATATGAGCTTGAAATGAGGGTGTCCGTCCAAAATGCAAACCATACATAATAATAATAATAATAATAATAATACATTTCATTCAGTTCCAGTAAAACTATTAGATAATAACAACAATAATAATAATAATAATAATAATAATACATTTAATTTCTCAGCGCCTTTCAAAACTCTCAAGGTCACTTTACTGTCACAGGATAAGTTTTTTTTTCTGTGGGTGAGCAGCGGCAGCCACACGTGCCAGCGTTCACTCAACCCGGAAGTAACATTAGATGATCACATTACACAACGGCAATAATAATCATAATCATAAGCACAATAAACATAATAATAACCATAATAATAATAGTAATAATAATAATAATAATAATACATTTAATTTTTAAGCGCCTTTCAAAACTTTCAAGGTCACTTTACTGTCGCAGGATAAGTTATTTGTTTGTGGGTGAGCAGCGGCAGCCACACATGACAGCGTCCACTCAACCCGGAAGGAACATAAAATGATCATCATTATACAGCAAGAATAAGAATAAGAATAATACATTTAATTTCTCAGCGCCTTTCAAAACTCTCAAGGTCACTTTACTGTCGCAGGATAAGTTATTTGTTTGTGGGTGAGCAGCGGCAGCCACACATGCCAGCGTCCACTCAACCCGGAAGGAACATAAAATGATCATCATTATACAGCAAGAATAAGAATAATACATTTAATTTCTCAGCGCCTTTCAAAACTCTCAAGGTCACTTTACTGTCACAGGATAATTTTTCTTTCAGTGGGTGAGCAGTGGCAGCCACACGTGCCAGCGTTCACTCAACCCGGAAGTAACATAAAATGATCATAATTACACAACAACAATAATAATAATAATACATTCAATTTCTAAGAGCCTATCAAAACTCTCAAGGACACTTTACAGTTACAGGATATTTTTTTTTTTTTTTGTGGGTGAGCAGCGGCAGCCACACGCGCAAAATCTGAACAAATTCGGGAATGGCGCTCTATATCATATTTTTAATTCCCGTATAAATTCCTGAATGGCAGCGAATGAGTTAATAGTCCCACAATGGGGAAATGAATCCAAAAATCCTTCACTAACTCCCAAAACAAAATCCAGATGCGTACGTTGAGCATGCTAATAATTCTCTCGCTTTGGTGATCCATCAGGCCCCCCACGGAGACCCTGCAGAGGAACAACAGCAGCAACTCTGGTGTTATTTTGGACATTTCGGCTCTCAAAATGGCTGAAGTGGATACCGAAGTGCCTCCTCTTCCGCCTCGCTACCGCTTCAGGGACCTCCTGTTGGGGGATCAGACGTTTCAGAACGACGACAGGTAACAGCTCTTCTATTTGGATGCTGTATTGACTTTAAGGAAGTCTCCGGAAGGGTTGAATTATTGCTTTGGTTGGAGAAGGCAACCGGCAGACGCTTGAGGAGACCCGCAAGGGCAACCAAACAGCAAAGTGTTGGAGGGCGCTCTCCGTGGTGCTGAAATAAAGCTTCTCGGCTCATTTGAGAGAGCAAATGGCGCATCGGCGGCGGCTTTCGATTGCTTTTTTGGAAGCTGCATTAAAACAAAAGCTACCGCGAGGCTATTAGCCGTGACTTTATATCTAAAAGTTTTTAACTCATTCACTGCCAGACGATGTGGAAAAAAATGTGTCCGCTCCAGTGCCAGGGTTTTTGTCATTTTCACTCAGAATGCAGGACCCATAGAAGATTGAGTTTTACGACTATATAAATATTCAATACAGCATTAATATCCTTAGACCATGGGTGTCAAAGTCAAGGCCCAGGGGCCAAATCTGGCCCATCACGTCATTTTTCCGGCCCGCGCAAGCAAGTCAAACTTGTGAAATTCCATGATGCTTGCTAAAATCCTAATCAAAATTTCATATTTTTGGATGTAATCCACCATAACAGTCATTATTCTTGACTTCAGATTTGAAAAATAGTTATAGTAGTCTTGTTTTTGAGTTGGTGACGAGTCCGTACGTGACGTCACTAAAGGACCGCCCCTGACCGAAAAAAGGACACATTGTAGCAGTTCTTTCATCACATCAATGCATTTTGCTGTACTTTGGTCTGAAAACTTTGTGTAGCAGCAAAAAGAGGCAGAAGAGGGCGTCCAAGCTCCATATAAGGAATTTATCAGCCTGTGGAAACGGGCTGATTAATTCCTTACATGGCTTTGTCGCCATTTTATGCCTTTTTTGGGTGCGACATTTCCCACCCCTGATGCCTCAAAATGACACGGAAGAAATGCGTTAATCGATTGCAAACATGTATGCTTTCCTCTTCAGAACTATTTGAATCATATTCATAACTGAATAAATAACAAGAAAGCATATTCTCTGAATCTAAAGCCATTGTTTTGATTCTCAAGCAATGCAAGACGTCTTGGCGTGATGTCACGAACTGGGGGCGGGACTTTCTGAAAATGCCCAATTCACAGCTCAATTTTTTTTGCAGATTTTGGACACTTTAAGTCATTTTTATTGGTGTTTCGTATTTGAGTAAAAATATCATACTGCGTGTTTTGGGTATTTTAGATGCTATAAAACGTTTTTCTGATGTCCGTTAAAAAACAAAAAAGTGATGTTTGTGCCAGAGAAGGCCTGACATATTTTGGAGGCAAATTCACAAAGGTTAATTAGAAACGCGGATGTCTTGAACATCCGCCCGTGTTTACGTTTTAGCGCGGACGGACATAAACAAGACAGTCGAAACAAAATGATGTCGGACGAGCTTTAGGGAGCCGCCATTAGTCGATCTGCCGTATCCTCACGCTTTGTGATCTTGATTATTTCCTTCTGTTAGAGTCTCATCAAGTGAAAAGCCCAGAAACAAATTAGCCCCCGGTGGGAGATGTGCACCCCCCCCCCACACACCCTCTCCTTCGCTTGTCTTGATGGCCTTTGGCGTCTGCTTGCGTCTTATTTGTCATACTGTTACAGTGGGAGCCATAACAGTCAACTGCCGCGGACTCGACTAGTGAAGCTAATTTACTTGACGTCGTTTTGTGGCTAAGAAGAGTCCGACTCGGAGTCTGTTTTGTTTATTATACAGCATTCAGTTCATTACTTATTAACTCATTCACTGCCATTCAGGAATTTATTCGGGAAATCAAAATATGAAGTAGAGCGCCATTGCCGAATTTGTTAGGAATTTGTTTCCGGTAGAACACGCTGCACTAGTATCATCGTCAAAAAAAAAACTAAGTGGCACTATACAGTTCCATTTTGGCTACTGTTGAAAGAGTTCAAAGAGTTCAAAGAGTTAATGGCTTGGGGGAAGAAGATGTTTAAATGTCTGCTGGATTTGGTGCGCATGGATCGGTAGCGCCTGCTTGAGGGGAGTAGCTGGAAATGGTGGTGGGCAGGGTGCGGAGGGTCCAGTAGGATTTTCCTTTTTTAATTTATGTATACATTTATTTATTTATTTATTTATTTATTTATTTATTTATGCGTTTATTTATTTACTTATGCATTTATTTATTTATGCGTTTATTTATTTATGCGTTTATGTATGTTTGTTTGTATGTGTTTATGTATATGTGTTTATTTATTTGTATTATTTGTATTTATTTATTTATTTATTTCTGCACCCATCCATTTCTCTGTTTCTATTCATTTATTTATGTGTTCATTTATTTTAATTATTTATTTATACATCTATCAATTCATGTATTTATTTTTACGTTTATTTTGTATGCCTATTTTTATTTATTTGTTTCTAATTTATTCATACATATATGTATTTATGTATTTGTTGCTTTGTATTTATGTATGTATTTGTTTATTTGTATGTATTCGTTTATTTGTATTGATTTATTTATATGTATGTATTTATGCATGTACCTATCCATCCATCCATTTATTTGTGTATTTTGTTTATTTATTTATTCATGCATCTATTCATTTATTTATTTTTATATATTTATTTTTATATATTTATTTACTTTTTATTTATTTGGTATTATATGTATTTATTTATTAATTTGTTATGTATTTATTTATTTTTGATTTTTTGTATATACTTCTTTTTTATGTAGTGTCTATATATTTTTAATTTATGTATATATTTATTTATTTATTTATTTATTTATTCATCTATCCATTTATTTATTTATGTATGTATTTATTTTGTTTATTTATTTATCCATTCTTTTATTTATTCTTCTTTTATGTTTATATTTTTTCAATATATTTATTTACTTTTATTTATTTTGTATTATATTTATTTATCTATGTATTTATTTGTTATTTATTTATTTATTTATTTTTTTACCTTTATTTGTTTATTTTTCAGGCTAGCGTGAGCGCACGCACTTGTGTCATTCCGATTAGACCTTGGAGAAAGTGCGTGGGTTTTATTTCCCGCCGTGTCAGCCAGCTGAAAGCGGGCTTGTCACAGCCGCTGTCGGAAATAGAAGTGAGCCTCTTTTCCATCGAGAGAGGCAAACAACACAAAAGAATTGCTAGTGGAAAAAATTGGTTCCATCCATCTTTTTTTTTCAGTGTATAATCTCGATGGATTTTTTTTTTTTTTTACCCCCACAGTGATACCTCGGTTTACGAACCCCTTGGCTTACGAACTTTTCAGTTTAGGAACGTTAAATTTATGAACATTTTACCTTGGCATACAAACTATTTTTCGGGATACACACGGTGCTGCCACAATGAGTGATGTGTCGTTCGCTAACAAGCCCGTTCTTCTAACAACAAACTGGCAGTGACTGTTTTGCCCTCTATTCACCGCCTCCAGTCTTCAGTTAAAGCCACGTGATTGGTCAAGAACGCAGCAGTGAGGGTAGGTGGTTTAAACATGTAAGAGACAGAGCTTGAAACAAAAAATAAAAATGAAAAAAACACAAATGTGAAATGGTGACAAAATGGATAGAAAACAGTGAAATTTGGACTCGTTTCAACTTTGATAGTTCAGTAGCAGAGTGTAGACTGCAAGGTTAAAATATCCCATCAATCAGGCTCCACAAATAACCCGCACAAACTATCTGTACACTTGATGCAAAAAGCTATCAACCCAGCGAAACAGAACACAATTGATGAGGAACTAGATAAAATTATCACAGAGAAAGCACCTACAAGGGATCATTCCTCAAGATGGTGAAAAAAGAAGGTTACGTTCCTCATCAAGTGTTTAATGCTGAGGAAACCGGCCACTCCATTCCATCAAGGACCATCACAAAGGTAAATAAAACAACTTTATTATACAATACAGTTTATTTCTTTAATTATAATACCATAGCACATTAATTATACATAAAATAAGTTCTATTTTGTGTAGTTTTAAGGCTTAGAAAGTAGAAAATTATGTTTTATGGGGACCTAGGAACAGATTATTCTCATTTTAATGGTTTCCTATGGAAAATTAATTTTTGGGATACACACTTTTTCGCTTACTCTGTCTGGGAACCTATTAAGTTCATAAGCCAAGGTATCACTGCAATGTGATGGAGAGGTCGCACAGAAATTCACCACGGGCCGCATTTGGCCCCCGGGACCAGACTTTGGACACCATAATATTCTGTAATCCAACCCTCATTCGGCTTCTTTCTCAATGAACACGTACTCGGATAACATGTTTCACAGACCATTTGGGCTTCATCAACTTAGCACTTTGGGCCACTCCACTTCGGAGAAGCTGCGATGTGCTTCTCGCCTTTTGATGATGATCGTTATAACCGTGGCAAAGTGCGGGTGGTCGGTCATTCTGTCATAAAATGCGGTATTGGAAGAAAGTCCAAGGGAGTCGTTTGTGCCATCGTTTTACATAAAACGTATCTTCTTTCTTTTCCTTTTGGCTTTTCCATATTTATTGTATTTGTATTGTATTTTATTGTAATTTATTGTATTTATTTATTTGGGTGAAGTCTTCCACTTGTGCACTACAGTGAGACCTCAACTTACGAACTTAATTGATTCCCAGACAGAGTGTGTAAGGCGAAAAGTGTGTAACTCAAAAAAAAAATCACATAGGAAACCATTAAAATGGGAATAATCCGTTCCCGGGTTTCCATAAAATATACTTTTTAACTAAATAAGCCTTAAAACTACACACAACATACCTTATTCTATGTATAACAAATTTGCTATTGTATTGCAATGAAAGAAATACACTGCATTGTATCATAAAGTCACTTTATTTACATTTGTGATGGTCATTGATGGCTTGATGGAATGGCGTTGGAGGTCAAAGGACAAAGAGAATTGCTGTTTGGAAAGAGAGGCACATTACATGAGGACTGTAATTAAAGAAATACACTGTGCTGTGAAATAAAGTTTTATTGACCTTTTTGATGGTCGTTGATGGCTTATGGAAGGAGAGTCACCATCCATAAGGACTGTTGGTAACTTAACCTCTGGTGCTGTTCGGTCGTGTGCTTCCGCCGAAGATCACTCCGCCAGCCGTGGTGGGTGTGTATTATGAAAATAGTGCTTATTATAAGGTTTAATTTTCAGAAATTTGACGTTTGTAAGATAAAAAGTTTGTAAGATAAGGTGTTTATAAATTGAGGTCTCACTGTATGTATGTATGTATTTATTTATGTATTTATTTATTTTGGTCAAGTCTACCACCCGTTTTACATAAAGCGGATCCGATTGTAAAATCCTTCGGTTCTCTCGACACATTTTTTTTTTTATTGCTGGAAATTATCCGCAACATTATCAGGATTAAGCACATAGGATTCAAACAGAGCAGACAATTACAGATAAACTACTAGCGAGGGCGATGAGATGGATACTCCGAGAGAAATAATTTTATGTTGAACCTGATTAGCGTCGAGGGCAGCAGTAGGGGGGGGGGGGTCTTTAAATTTTGATAAGCAGTTATGATGATGCAGCCATTTGAATGTGGCCATTGCGGGTCGTGGGGGTATAGGAGCGGGTACGCCGAAGTGGGGGTGTTCTTCCAGTGTTGTTACTTAGAAAATTATGCAGGAATAATAAACAGTATGAGACTAATGTTAAAAATTGGAGCTGCATCTGAGCGGCGTGTACTCTGGGGAATGCTCATTAAAATGATGCAACCAGCAAAGCAATCAGGGAACAACGCTCTCTGATTAATAAATCAGAATTTTGTTTGTGACATAGAAATGCTAATTTCTTTTTAGAAAATGAACAAGAAGTGTCGTCTTGGTGAGCACATTTAACTCATTCACTGCCATTCGCGAATTCCGAACATCCCGAATTGAAAAGTGTAACGTGGAGCGCCATTCCCGAATTTGTTCGTGTTTAGTTTTCTCTTACAGCGGGTGCCGATAAAGCACTGGTCAGACCTCTGGCAATGTTTTTCACTCCCACAAGGGGGCAGAATTTCCCTTTTTGTCCATGTTAGCGCTTTGTTACAGCTTCATCTGTTGTTAAAGTGCTATATAAATCAATATGTATTGTATTGTATTTTGGCGCCCCCATTTCAAGCTCAGATAACTCCAGACTCTATAACTTATGAATTAACTGAAGAATACAGTCTAAGGCTGGGGTGTCAAAGTCATTTTTTTGCCGCAGGCCACATTGTGTTATGGTTTCCTCTCGAGGGTCGTTTTGAATTTGGGGAAGCCCTTAGAATGTTTAATCCCCTCCCCATATTACATTAGCTAGCTTTCTATCTATTTGAGTTACTTCCGGGTTGAGTGAAGGCTGGCGCGTGTGGCTGCCGCTGCTCACCCACAGAAAAAAAAACTTATCCTGTGACTGTAAAGTGACCTTGAGATTTTTGAAATGCACTCATAAATGAAAAGTATTATTATTATTATTATTATTATTATTATTATTAGTAGTAGTAGTAGTAGTAGTAGTAGTAGTATTATTATCAGATGGAGTGAACAACAAATTAATGAATAACTATTTTTCAAGTGCCATATAAATCAATATGTGTTGTATTTTGTACAACCACTCCCATTTCAAGCTCAGATAACTCCAGACTCATGTAACTTAGGAATTAAGTTACACTTATAAATGTTTATTATTATTATTATTATATTATTATTATTATAAGTGCCTTTCAAAACTCTCAAGGTCACTTTACAGTCACAGGATATTTTTTTCTGTGGGTGAGCAGCGTCAGCCACACGCGACAGCGTTTACTCAACACGGAAGTAACTCAAATAGATAGAAAGCTAGCTAGCTAGCAGATAGCTATCAAAATAGCTAATAGCTAGCTAGCTATATAGCTAATAGGTAGTTAGCTATATAGCTAATAGTTAGCTATTTATATAGCTAATAGATAGCTCGCTACATAGCTAATCACTAGCTATATAGCTAATAGCTAATAATATAACAATTGATGGTGCGCCTTATAATGCAGTGCATTATTATTATTATTAATATTATTTTTATTATTAGTATTATTATTATTTAGCTATCTATTAGCTGCCGATTAGCTTTATTTATATTTATAAAAGCATAACATGCACATGCACTGTATTATTATTATTATTATTATTATTATTATTATTGAGCTATTAGCTAGCCATTAGCTAGCTAGCTTTCTATCTATTTGAGTTATTCCGGGTTGAGTGAACGCTGGCGCGTGTGGCTGCCACTGCTCACCCACAGAAAAACTGATCCTGTGACTGTAAAGTGACCTTGAGAGTTTTGAAAGGTGCTTATAAATGAAATGTATTATTATTATTATTTATTATAAAAATTTTCAAACGATAAGTATACTTTTTGACAGCCCAGTAGTCACGTAGTTACCACGTCATGTTCTTAGTACAGAGGTTCCAGGTTCAATTCCAGCTCTGGCTTCCTTGTGTCAAGTTTGCAATGCTCTCCCTGGGCTCGCGTGGGTTTTTTTCTGGGTACTCTGATTTCCTCATAAACATAGGGCAACCGACAATGGCTCACTCATGAGAGCTTTCTTCTAAACAGAACGGCTGATGGCAAAACAGCAGTATAGTAATTTTGTCACACGGCTGGAGGGAATCGCGCAGGCGTTTTTGTGTGTGTGTGTGTGTGTGTGTGTGTGTGTGTGTGTGTGTGTGTGTGTGTGTGTGTGTGTGTCAGTTGCAGTGACGAGGCTTTGCGCCGATCGCCTGCAGCGGCGCCAGTTTGCTAGCTTAATATGTTTTGACATAAAAGACATCATGGTAGCTTTTTTTGTGTCCATCTGCTGCGTGGTGCCAAAGCATCTTGGCATGTCGGACGTTTTGCTTCTTATCCAAGAAGCTTCGTCAGCAAACTAAAGTCTTACTGGTAGTTTCGGCCCTATATATATATCCCTACTGTCCAGACATGGCGGTGCAGGTCCCTGATCTCAGGTTGGGGGGAGCAGAGGACTACTCCCTGCAGCTGCACTGCTAGTTCCTATTGTTCTGACTACCGACTGGCCTGATTGCCCCACTTCCACCGGTATCACCTCATCAGTATTCCTAGTCCTATTTTGCCTAAGTAGGCTGTTGTACGAACGATCCAAATTGAACCACACCCCACCAAACCGGGTTAATGAAGGATTTAGTTGTTTTATGAGAATTGCTTCTTTTACTCCCCTTTCAAACCATATATGTTCTTTCGCGAAGATTTTAACCTCATTGTCGTCAAATGAGTGGTTGCTAGCTTTTAGGTGCATATGTACTGCCGATTGAGGCCCACTAGTACTATCCCTGCGATATTGATAGTCTTTTTTTTTTTTGAGAATTTGTTTAGTTTCCCCAATGTACTGCTCTTTACAATTTTCATTCTTACAAATGGATTACATACTAAGCAGTGTACTGTGGTTTCTTTTTATTCGGTTCTACTTGAATTAAAAGCTTCCTTTTTTACGGGACTGCCTTTGGTGCAAAAACAGCGGTTCTACTGCCATCTTCAGATGAAGAATGCATTCAGCCTGGAGTGTCTGTTGAGCAGCTTCCTTTTCAATCAGATGCTCTTGGAGTGAGTCTCCGCTTTGTAGTTCCCCATCATGCCGCTAAATGTCTCTCGGCTCCAACAAGTGTGTCAATTTTCCATGTCCTCATTTAACTAAATTGATAATTTTAATTTTTACCCCTTCCTTTTATTCAGCAGGGTTTTTTTTTATGTATGTCACAGTGTTTCATGACGATTGCCAGGGTTTTTGTCATTATCACTCGAATTCCAGGACCTACAGAATATTGACTTTTAGGACTACATAAACATTCAATGAAGCGTAAGAAACCTTCGACTCTCTTCTTTCATCAGAAAAAAAAGTTAATTCCTAAATTTTATGGGTCTGGAGTTATATTAGCTTGAAATGAGGGTGGCTGTCCAAAATACAATGCAATACATACATAATCAGGAATTGAAAAGCGGCATTCCCGAATTTGTACGGGTTTTGGTTTTTCTTATTTTTCTTGTTTTTGTGCCGATAAAGCGCAGGTCAGACCTCTGGCAATGTGTTTTTTTCCTTTTAACAAGGGGGCAGCGTTTCCCTGTTTTCCACATTAGCGGATTGTTTCAGCTTCAGCTGTTGTTAAAGCGCCATCTAAATCACTATGTATTGTATTTTGTACAGCCACCCCCATTTCAAGCTCGGATAACTCCAGACCCATGAAATTTAGGAATTAACTTTTTTTCTGATGAGAGAAGAGTTTAAGGTTTCTTAAGCTGCATTGAATGTTTATGTAATAATAATAATGGATTTGATTTATAAGCGCCTTTCAAAACTCTCAAGGACACTTTACAGTCACAGGATAAGTTTTTCTGTGAGTGAGCAGCGGAAGCCACACGCGCCAGCGTTCACTCAACCCGGAAGTAACTCAAATAGATAGAACGAGGGTGAGCCAGCTAGCAAATAGATAGCTAATAGCTAGATATCTATATAGCTAATAGCTAGCTATCTAGATACTACTACTACTACAACTACTATTACTACAACTACTAATAATAATAGCTTTTATTTATAAGCGCCTTTCAAAACTCTCAAGGTCACTTTACAGTCACAGGATAAGTCACTCAACCCGGAAGTAATTCAAATAGATAGAAAGAGGGCTAGCCAGCTAGCAAATAGATAGCCAATAGCTAACTAGCTATATAGCTAATAGCTAGCTAGCTAGATACTACTACTACTACTGACTACTACTACTACTAATATTAATAATAATTATTATGTTTTATGGGGACCTGGGAATGGATTATTCTCATTTTAAATGTTTCCTATGGGATATTAATTATTTTTGGGATACACACTTTTCGCCTTACACACTGTCTGGCAACCAATTAAGTTCGTAAGCCAAGGTAACTATTATTATTATTATTATTATTATTATTATTATTATTATTATTATTATTATTATTATTAACTGCAAAATGAAACGAAACGCGTAAAATAAAACGAAGAGAAAAATAATACCGAGTGACGTAAAACGGAAGAGACTCGTTCGATTTTCGACGTTACGTCGTCGACAACGCGTTAGCCAAACCGCGTACCGACAAAGCAGGAAGCTAACCGGAGCTCCTCACCTCCTCTCTCCCGAGTTGCGACGGGGGGTGCCGGGAGGGGGACGGGGGCTGTGCCTCTCGCCCTCCTTCGCCTTCCTCCGAGCAGCCCGAGTGAGGGCGAAGATGCGTTGAAGCGAAAGTGAAGCTACAAGGGTGGCTTGGAGGGGTGTTCGGTCGGCGGGGAGGGAGTGTGTTTCGACACAGAAGCATGGCGGGCGCCAAGCTGACACCCTCGCCCTCGGAGATCGACCCAGACGTGAAGACCGAGGTACGGAAATCTCCCGAGCCCACCTGGGTGCACTCGTCCAACCCCCTGAGGAGCATGGACTCGTTCGGAAGCGATGTCGGCCAAAGGTAGATTTGAGAAATGAGAAATGGCTGCCGCAGCAACATACGAACACGACGATGTATTCGCATACATTCGGTTTTTTTAATACAAATAGCTGGCGGGCAAACTTGAACTGTTTAATATAAATCGCCGTTTAATACCCCCTCCCCGCCCCCATGACTCCCCCTGCTTTCGTGCCCATGCCGTGACAGTTAAACAAGGGCTCGTCAAAACGACCAGACAGCCAATTTCATGACAGATTGTAAAGGCACCTGCTGTCATTCCTTTTTTAAACAAATCATAGCATCACACGATTTCCATGTTAAGGCTGATTTATGATTATGTAATTCCATCAATGCTGCATTCCCACTTGACTCTCCAAGTTTTTTCCCCCTCATGTAACCTTATTTATATGAAAATGCAAACCATGGGTGATATTATTGGCATGATTGAGTACACTGATGTCCTATTTGATTGACAGCTATCAAAGAGGCAAATTGACTTGACGCAATCGTTTTGGAACTCAAAACATTTCAAGCTATTTTGGCAGCATAAATCACCAATATGGTGCTTTTTTTCAGGGGGGGTTGGCTGTGTGGATACTGCAGTGGGGAGTTGAGAGTATTTCCAGCATGGCTAAGCGTTTATCTTTTTTTATTTTATTTTTTTTAACAGTGTTGATTTCAGTCTTGTTGCCTCGTAGTGGATGTTGACCTGCGTGCGCCGCAACGATTCACTGAGCGAACCATAACATGATGAATACTTTATTTAGTCCTGTTTCTTCCAATGAGCAATCAGTCTTCGATCGCGCTTATCCTCATTGGGGTCAAGGATGTGCTGCGGATGATTTTAGCGGGGGCACACTGGACTAGTTAACCAGATAAAATGGGAAAAATAAGCAACATTGGGAATGAAGTGTTCATGTTGAAATTCAAAATGAGGGACGTTTTGTCATGTTTTTTTCAATGTACTTTTTTCAGGAGATCTCCATGAACATAATTTCAACAATCGTTATGCACTAAAGTAATTTTTTGGCACTATATTTACCCTGATAAGGATAAAACGGTTCAGATGGAAATATGAAATATGGGTCATTTGCTTCAATAACAGCAAATAAACAAAAAAAAGGCTTGATTTATTCCGTATAAATCATTGGTGCAATTTTTTTGACATGAATCTTATTTTTAGCAATAAGCTTAAATGACAACCACACCTTTTTTTTTGTTTCCTAACTGACATCAGAAAAACGTTTGATAGCATCTAAAATACCCAATGATATTTTTAGTCAAATGCAAAACACCAATAAAAATGACTTAAAGTGTCCAAAAACTACTTCAAATTGAACCCGGAAGTGGCCAGTTTCAGAGGGTCCTGCCCCCTTGTTCGTGACGTCACGCCAGGACGTCTTGCCTTGCGTGAGAATCAAAACAATGGCTTCAGATTCGGAGAAGATGCTTTCTTGTTACTCATCCAGTTATGAATATGATTGAAATAGTTCTGAAGAGGAAAGCATACATGTTTGCAATCGATTAAAGAAGTCCTCCTATATCAATTCGAGCCGTCAGAACTCCAATGTAGCGTACCAGAAAATGCACAAGATGGCGTCCAAGCTCCGTTGGATATGGGCTGATTTGTCTGCTGGGAATTTGTGTCTACTAGTATCAAATAGTGGTCTTGGTGCAACACACAACGATTCACCATCTCATTATTTATGTGTTTTCGCCATCAACACGGATCAACCCGAAGTTTTCAGACCAAACAAAGTACCCAAAATGCATTGTGTGCCGCTTTCTCGGTCAGGGGCGTTCCTGATGTGACATCACGTCAGGCATCGTCATTAACTCAAAAACAAGACTTCCTGAATATTCAATGCGAGTCTTAAAACGTAAAATATAGCTATACGCGGTGGAATCTTTGTAAAATACGCTCAGTTGAAGTCATTTGAAGTGATTTTACAAATTATGGACACAACTAGTCCGGAGGCGTCGGTTGTCCTTTAAAGCATACTTTTTCCAGAGCATTTTGTTTGACATCCAAAATTGCACCACTTTGGTGACATTCGACCTGATCTCCTATCACATCATTTCATCATCTTGCTTCCCGTCTTGGCAGTTTTGTGAAAGGCTACCCTCCCAACTGGCGAAATTAGAAGGAAAACACATAAATAATGCAATGGTGAATCGTTGTGTGTTGCACCAAGACTACTATTTGATACTAGTTGACACAAATTCCCAGCAGGCAAATCAGCCCATTTCCAATGACGCTTGTGCGCCATCTTGTGCATTTTTTGGGACGCTACATTGCAGTCCAGACTACTCAAAATGACACGGAACGACTTCTTTAATCAATAGCAAACATTTATGCTTTCCTCTTCGGAACTATTTTAATCATAATCATTACTGGATGTGTAACAAGAGAGCATCTTCTCCGAATCCGAAGCCATTGTTTTGATTCTAGAGCAAGGTAAGACGTCCTAGCGTGACATCACGAACAAGGGGGCGGGACCCTCTGAAACTCGGCATCTCCGAGGTCATTTTGAAGTATTTTGGGACACTAACTCATTTTTATTGGTGTTTTGCATTTGACTAAAAATATCAGCCTGCGTGTTTTGGGTATTTTAGATGCTATGAAACGTTTTTCTGGTGTCAGTTTCGAAACAAAAAAATGGTGTCGGAAGTCATTTAAGTTATGACGCACACGCGACTTATTTCTTTTGATTTCTGCTTCATTATTTTCTGACTTGATGTGATTCCAAGGGATTCCAGTTCTAAGCACGGCTACGGAACGAATTAAAGTCTAATCTCTCAGCGTTTTATCAATCAAATGCAGGGGTGAGAGGCGGGGGCATAAATGCACTGTACATTAAATATAATGAGATGATTACACATTTATATGGTTCTCGCAGTCATAACGTACCTCGGAGTGGAATTGAAACTTGAACGTGAGCCGAGATGAGGATGAGTTTCATACCGAAGATGTCCTCACTTAGCTGTTTTTATTTCTTAATTGTTTGTTTGAACCCCAGGAACATTTTTAATGGCGACTGCTGTTTCGCTAAATCAAGAGCTAAGCTAATGTCCTTTGTTTTTTCAACGCCATTTTCCTTCGTCTCAAATTTCAGTCTTTTCAAGTGGCTGTTTCGCTTGTGAAATACAGTCACTTTGAGATTAATGTTTACAACAAAATAGAAAATATTAAGTCAGGAAACATATTACACTGTAAAACCCAACAAGTTGAAAGTACTCAAATTTTTTATGGCAACTGATTACGTCAAAATTTTTGAGTACAGTTTACTCAAACGTTTTGAGTAACCTGTACATGTTACTCAAAACAGGTTACAGGTTACTCAAAAACGTTTTGAGTAACCTGTACATGTTACTCAAAACAGGTTACAGGTTACTCAAAACTTTTGAGTAAACTGTACTCAAAAATTTTGACGTAATCAGTTGCCATAAAAAATTTGAGTACTTTCAACTTGTTGGGTTTTACAGTGTAGCTGTCGAGCTATCTCTGTTAGCTATTTAGCTAGCTAGAGAACCAGCTATTAGCAATATAGATAGCTAGCTAGCGATTTGAGTCAGGAAACATATTAGCTATCTTGTTAGCTAGCTATCTATTAGCTATCTAGCATTCTATTAGCTAGCTAGCTTTCTATCTTTTGATTCCGGGTTGAGTGAACGCTGGCACGTGTGGCTGCCGCAGCTCACCCACAGAAAAACTTATCCTGTGACTGTGAAGTGACCGTGAGAGTTTTGAAAGGTGCTTAGAAATGAAATGTATGATTATTATTATTGTTGTTGTTATTATTATTATAACATGCCTGTCAACCTTGGCTAATAGCTGCCCTTATAAATGACAAACAGTTGATCGATAGCAAAAAGTGGGCAGCGACGACTGCTCTGTTAATAAATAAATACATTTGCTGATGACGCGGTTCGCCTTTCTGCTGCGCTTTGCTTTTTGTCTGATTGCTTCTGGGCTGCTGGCTGACAGGATAAACAAACTGATCATTCAAATTATTTTTTGAATTACCGTATTTTCTGGAATATAAGGCGCACCTTCAACGAATGACATATTCAAAAACCTTTTCCATACATAAGGTGCACCGCATTATAAGGGTCACCTTCAATGAATGACACGTCTAGTGTCATTCATTGTGTTATATTGTGTTATATTAATTAGCTTGAAAAACGTTTCAAGTGTATTTTGCTGATGCTATCCATTAGCTAGATGGCTGGCTATTAGCTGTCTAGCTGGCTGGCGGTAAACTGTCTAACTGGCTAGCTGTTGGCTATCTGGCTATCTATACGCTATTTATTTGCTATCCAAGATACTTCGTCAGCAAACTAAAGTCTTACTGGTAGTTTCGGCCCTATATATATCCCTAATAAGGGGGATCTATTAGGGATATCCTTATTAGGGATATATATAGGGCCGAAACTACCAGTAAGACTTTAGTCTTACTGGTAGACTTTACTGGTAGTTTCGGCCCTATATATATCCCGAATAAGGATATCCCTAATAGATCCCCCTTATTAGGGATATATATAGGGCCGAAACTACCAGTAAGACTTTAGTTTGCTGACGAAGCATCTTGGACAAGAAGCGAAATACCGTCCGACACCTTCAAACAAGTACAGATGACGGCTGAAGAAACCTTTTCATCGATGGACCTACGACCTCCTACACAGACGTATCCGTTAGCTAGCTAGCTAGATATTAGCTGTCTAGCTGACTGGTTGTAAGCTGTCTAGCTGTTGGCTATCTGGCTATATATATTAGCTATTTATTTGCTATCCATTAAATAGCTAACTAGCTTTCTATCTATTTGAGTTACTTTGGGGTTGAGTGAACGCTGGCGCTGCTCACCCACAGAAAAACTTTATCCTGTGACCTTGAGAGTTTTGAAAGGCGCTTATTAATGAAATTTATTATTACAGTAAAGTCTCGTTATATCGATATCGGATATATCGATAGTCCCGGTTATATCGATACTATTTCTATGCACGCACGGACAAAATTACATGCAAACAGGGTCGATATAACAATAACAATATCGATATAACGAGACTTCACTGTATTATTATTATTATTATTATTATTATTATTATTATTATTATTAAAGTACGAGGAAAGGAAAGAAAGTACAGTGAGACCTCAACTTACGAACTTAATTGGTTCCCAGACAGAGTGTGTAAGGCAAAAAGTGTGTATCTCAAAAATTAATTTCCCATAGGAAACCATTAAAATGGGAATAATCCGTTCCCGGGTTACCATAAAATATACTTTTCAACTAAATAAGCCTTAAAACTACTCACAACATACCTTATAGTATGTATAATAAATGTGCTATTGTATTGTAATGAAAGAAATACACTCCATTGTATCATAAAGTCACTTTATTTACATTCGTGATGGTCATTTATGGCTTGATGGACTGGCGTTGGAGGTCGAAGGTCAAAGGGAATTGCTGTTTGGAAAGGGAGTCGCATTACATGAGGACTGTAATTAAAGAAATAAACTGTGCTGTAAAAATAAAGTTGTAATTACCTTTTTGATGGTCGTTGCTGGCTTATGGAAGGGCAGTCACCTTCCATAGGGACTGTTGGTAACTTAACCTGTGGTGCTGTTCGGTCGTGTGCTTCCGCCGAAGATCACTCCGCCAGCCGCGGTGGGTGTGTATTATGAAAATAGTGCTTATTATAAGATTTAATTTTCAGAAATTTGACGTTTGTAAGATGAAAAGTTTGTAAGATAAGGTGTTTGTAAGTTGAGGTCTCACTGTAATAGGAAAACAAAATACCGGAGCTGCTGGAAAGGCAGCCACTCTCGCGGCACCTTCTGGAAGTAAAAAACTAACTAACAAATGTGATGTGAATAGATTCAACCAATTGTGACGTTCCCGTTTTAAGTGGCGTCAAAACCCCCGCTTAAAAGCAGCCGCCGCTTACAAAAAAACATTTTTTTTTAATGACTCATTCGTTTTTACTTCAAAATCTCCGCCATGTTGTCGATCTGCGGGAGATGTTTCAAGATTTAATGGGATGTACTATACAAGTGTCCTCCCTTGTGTATTAGCCGCTTACTTCCTGGCTTTAATGGACGCTCCATTAGCTCATTTCCAAAGGCGTCGACTCCTTGTCAGAAACTTTTTCAACCGCCAAGCCTCAAATGTCAGGCGATCTGCTTTTAACAACAGTGGTTTGTCAGTAAAATTAGCCACGCTCGTGGCTATCTTCCCGGTCGTCCATCTTGGGACGCTGTGTGTGTTGACTCGCTCTCCCATGGTTTGCATGTTTTGTTTTGTTTTTCCTGGAGTATACTGTACATCCCATCGGCTTTTTTTCGCCATCTGCGGTGGAATCCTCTTCTTTCTTTCTCCCGTCGTATCCTTCATTTGACCTTGATTGCCTAACCGGTGCCTATCTGTGTCCATGTGTGCTGCGTCCAGGTATCAGGAGGAGTACAGTATGGATTCAACCAATGCCCAGTAAGTCTCTGGCAGCATCATGCTTGCATGGCATGAATTATGTCTCCGTAGGGTAACGGGAGAAAAGGACGTTCCCGGGAAAATATTGTAAACGGAGGCACTCGTCACGCTGTTCACTTTTATATACCGTTTAGTGTAAATATCACCACGGGGGCCCGTCTTGCTGCACAATAATGAGGCTGTCATTCGTGGCTATCTTTTCAACAGTTGCTGTGGTGACGAAAATGTATAAGAGGAAAGAATAGAAAGCACATTTTAACTCTTTCACTGCCATTCCCGGATTTGTTCGGGAATTGTAAAGCATGACACGGAGTGTTATTCCCGGATTTGTTCAGGTTTTTGATTTTCTTGGGTGTGAATCAAGCTGCGGTCTGACCTCTGGGAATTTTTTTCCCCCTCCCACGGGGGGCAGCATTTGCCTTTTGTTCAGCTGCCCCCATTTCAAGCTCAGATAACTCCGAACCCATATAATTTAGGATTTAACTTTTTTTTCTGATAAAAGAAGATAATCTAAGGTTTCTAACACTTGTCTTGACTGTTTATGTAGTCCTAAAACTCTATATTCTGTGGGTCCTGCAATTTGAGTGGAAGTGACAAAAACCCTGGCACTGGAGTGGACGCATTTTTGGCTGAATGAGCTCCCCCAATTTTGTAAAAATGTCGATTTTCTAACTTTTGTTTAATTTTCTAAAATGGCGACAATCAACAAACGAACAATTACTTCTGTTCAACTGTTACAAAAAAAGTGAAGTTAACTACAGTAAAGTCTCGTTATATCGATATCGGATATATCGATAGTCCCGGTTATATCGATACTATTTCTATGCACGCACGGAGAAAATTACATGCAAACAGGGTCGGATATATCGATAGTCCCGGTTATATCGATATTTTTTCGGACTCCCTTGAATATCGATATAACAAGACTTTACTGTAATTCACTTGCATTCCCGAATTTGTTCAGGAATTGAAACTATGACGTCGAGCGCCATTCCCGAATTTGTTCTGGTTTTGTTTTTTCTTGTGTGGAAGGGCTGCCGACAAAGACCTCGAGCAATATTTGGCCCTTCCACAAGGGGGCAGCATTTGCCCTTTGTACAGCCTCCACCCCCCCCCCCCCATTTCAAACTCAGATAACTCCAGATCCATATAACTTAGAAATTAACTCTTTTTTTTCTGCTGAAAGAAGATAGTCTAAGGTTTCTTGCGCTTGTCTTGTGTTTAGTCCTAAAACTCAATATTCTATGGGTCCTGCAATTTGAGTGAAAGTGACAAAAACCCTGGCACTGGATTGGACACATTTTTGGCTGATTGAGCCCCCCAAATTTTCTAAAAATCGCAAAATGTCATATTTTTTCTAAAATGGTGACAATCAAAAAAAGAACAATTACTTCTGTTCAACTGTTACAAAAAAAGTGAAGTTAACTAATTCACTTGCGTTCCCGAATTTGTTCTGGTTTTGGTTTTTCTTGTGGTAAGGGCTGCCGAAAAAGCGCTGGACAGACCTCTGGCAATATTTGTCCCTCCCACAAGGGGGCAGCATTTGCCCTTTGTACAGCCGCCCCATTTCAAACTCAGATAACTCCAGACCCAAATAACTTAAGAATTAACTCTGGTTTTCCAATGAAACAGACAGTCTAAGGCAGGTGTGTCAAAGTCATTTTTACTTATGGTTTCCTCTCAAGGGCCGTTAAGAATTTGGCGAAACCATTCGAATGTTTAATCCCCTCCACATATTACTTATAGAGTGCACAGCAAATTTACTAAGAACTAGTTTTCAAATCTGAAGTCAAGAATAATGACTGTTATTATGGTTTACATCCAAAAATATGAAATTTTGGTGAGGATTTTAGCAAGCATAATGGAATTTCACAAGTTTGATTTGCTTTCGCGGGCCGAAAAAAATGATGTGGCGGACCAGAGATTGGCCCCCGGACCTTGACTTTGACACCTGTGGTCTAAGGTTTCTAATGCTTGTATTGAATATTTATGTAGTCCTAAAACTCAATATTCTGCGGGTCCTGCAATTTGAGTGAAAATGACAAAAACCCTGGCACTGGAGTGGACACATTTTTGCACATCATCTGGCAGTGAATGAGTTCAAAAAAAAATATTCGAAAACACCACAGTCAATGGTGAAAATGCAGCATGTGGCTCCAAAATGGCCGACTCCTTTGGAATTGTCCATCACTTGTCGATAAAACCGAGTATTGATCGAGACAGTTGTGTTATCTTTGCATGCCGCAACCTCGCCACCCCACCCCCCCAAGGCGAAGTAGCATTTGGTGAGCTCATTGATTCCTCGCACATTTCATCTGGTCCAATGACTTTCTTTGTTTTTGCATTTTCCGCTGACGAATGCAGTATTCGTGTATTTATGACCCTGTGCAACTTGTATTGTAGAAAATGGATTTTAGATGCGCTGGGGGTATACTATTTTTTTTTTTTTTTTCACCGCTGGATTTTAGGCTGTGGTTCTGTCAGAAGGGGTTGAGTGATGTTATTGGCACCTCCTTTATGGAATGAAAGGAATCACGGGAACACATTGGAATGAGTCTCATCAATATTTGAACATGGCTGCGGTTGTTGTTTCCTTGCAGCAAGTGCAAACACCAAACACCTAACTTATTATTTTTCCTTTGGGACCTTTTTTTTTTTTAAAGTCAATAGATTTTTGCTGTAAGTGTCAGCACATATACTCCGCACTCCGTTATCTTCTTACAACATTGGAATTGATCCAAATAGTCACACAATCACACAATGACTTCATTTTCAAAAAACATTTCATTATATATGAAATCATCGGCCGTCATTCCCAAAACTTTGTTTGGCATAAACAACAAAAGAACACATATACTTGCAATGAAGCACGGTGGTGGTAGGATGAATGCTTTTGGGGCTGTTTATAATTTAGATGTAATAATAATAATAATAATAATGATAATAATAATAATTAATAATAACAGAATAATAATTATTATAATAATTATAATGTGATAATAATAGTAATATAATAATAATAATAGTAATATAATAATAATAATAATAATAATAATAATAATAATAATAATAATAATAAATAAATATAATAACAGAATAATAATTATTATAATAATTATAATGTAATAATAATGATAATAATAGTAATATAATAATAATGATAATTCATTTTCTTTCATAACTTTGCTGCTGTGAAATGTAAATTTCTCCACTGCGAGACTAATAAAGGCAAATCCAATCCAATCCAATCCAATAATAGTAATATAATAATAATGATAATAATAGTAATATAATAATAATAATAGTAATATAATAATAATAATAATACTAATAATGATAATAATAACAACAGAATAATAATTATAATAATTATAATGTAATAGTAATATAATAATAATGATAATAATAGTAATATAATAATAATAATAGTAATATAATAATAATGATAATAATAACAATACTAATAATAATAATAAATTATAAACATGTATAACATTTATAAAAAAATAACAATTATAACAATTATAAAAAATATCAAAAATAATAACATCAAAAATAATAATAAAAAATGTAGATAAATAATAAATAATAATAGACATAATAAGAATGAGAATAATAAAAATAATAAAAACTACAAAAAAAATACAAAAAATACAAAAAATAATGAAATATAATGAAACATAATAAAACAATACAAAATAATATATTTCATTTGTAAGCCTTTCAAAACTCTGTAGGACAATTTACATGATGAACAATTCAGGAAACCGCTCAGTTTTAATGAACAAGAAAAAAAGGCAGGAAAGGCGTCCTAGAACAAATTAACTTTCTTTTAACTTTTTAAAAAATATTTTAACTTTTTAATACATCCGTTTGTTAACCACCGTTATGAACTTGTGTGCAATAATATTCAAATACACAATAACATTAAAATAAAGTAAAACTACTCACCATCTGACGACAATGATCTGATCCTACCTTGAAAAAAAAAAGTCATTTTCTCTCCCGAATCCAATCCCAGGATAAATGCTGGCCATACATATATATTTTCCACCAATTAAATTGCATAATGGTTAAAAAAAAAAGATAGATTTATCTTTTCGTTTTTTTTTTACATTCCTGAACATGTGTGTGTGTGTGCTTTCAATTGCCACAGTGTCACTCTTTCTTTGTTTTTGACACACAGATCATAACTGTGGTTAACTTATTTTTACATTTAAATGCAATGTTAAAATCTTAGGTGATGAAATGATTTTTAGTTCTATTTTTGAATGGACAAATTCAGCTTTAAAATCCACACACAAAAAAAACTGCGCTTTGCTATTATCCTTCAACAGCTTGTATTCAACTTTTCAATTTCAACTGGTAGTCTTGCACACTGACATTTTCTTATGAAAATCTTAACATTGGTGACACCTTGCTTGCGACTGCACATTTCACTCCAAATGGCACGATAAATCCTGAAAGACTTTTGACACCTTCAATATATCACTGGTCTGACTTGAAATGCGCAGTCATCAGGAAACTACACCAAAGAGTTTTCAAACTAGAATTCAGCAGGATGGTCCGTGTGCTTCAGCATTTTATGCCTATTATGTCTCCACTCCTTCCTTTTTGTTTGTTCTAGTCTCTTACAGCAAAAAAACAATCACTTAGAGGACCAAAAGTGACTGACACATGCACTTTCCTTCTTTATATCTTTGGGCCGCTAGCCAATAAGGTCCAATTTCAGTGATTATACCAAATGTATGTACTGTACTTCCCTCTTGAGCATTCTGGATATGAGCCAGTTCCGTAATACAGTGATACCTTGGTTGACGAACCCCTTGGCTTACAAACTACGAAATTTTACCTAGACATACGAACTTTACCTTGGCATATGAACTTTTTTCGTACACGGAGCTGCCTCAATGAGTGATGTGTCGTCTAACAACAAAATGGCAACCGACTGTTTTTGTCCTCTATTCCCCGCCCCCAGTTTTTGGTTAAAGCCACGTGATTGGTCAAGAACACAGCAGTGAGGGGGGTGGTTTAAACATTAAAGAGACAGGCAGATGACAGTGAGTCGATAGTTCAAAGGCAGAGTATATACTGCAAGGTTAAAATATCAGCCTCCACAAACAAACCGCACAATACACTAGATGAAAAAAGCTATCAACCCAGCTAAACAAAACACAATTGATGAGGAACTAGATAAAATTATCAAGGAAAAAGCACCTATATAAGGGATCATTCCTCAAGATGGTGAAAGAAGAAGGTTACGTTCCTCATCAAGTGTTTAATGCTGATGAAACTCCACTCCATTCCATCAAGCCATCAACGACCATCACAAAGGTAAATAAAACGACGTTATTACACTGTACAGTTTGTTTTAATTATAATACCATAGCACACTTATTGTACATAAAATAAGGTATATTGTGTGTAGTTTTAAGGCTTAGAAAATTAGAAAGTAGAAAATTATGTTTTCTCTGGGAACGGATTATTCTCATTTTAATGGTTTCCTATGGGAAATTAATTTTTGGGATACACACTTTTCACCTTACACACTGTCTAGGAACCAATTAAGTTTGTAAGCCAATGTATCACTGTAATTTGAAGCCTTTCACAACACTAAGCATTTTTATTGATTTCTTTTTTTTGCCATCCAAGGCAGTGTGCTACTACTCTCATCTCGCCACTTCAAACAAAGCGTGACATCACAGCAATTATTATTAGACGGGAGTTTATTTTGGAATCCGATTTCAAGTAGGAGTGCTCTCTCTCTCTCGTGTGGATACTCGCGCTGCTCTGCGCAAAAAAAGGCGACTAAAATCTCCGCTGCGGCATATGTCTACAGTAGTCTGACAGGTTTTTTCATTAGGTCCCACATACATTATTGATCTGATTCACCATCAATTCACTGCACAACACTCCCATCATGTGATCAAATGTGATTTCACAGCTTTTTGTCGTGGGGAACGGGATTGTCTGTGGTTTTCAGCTTGTCAGCACGCCGTCGATTCCTTGTTCTGAGCGTTTCCTCCTCTGGAAGCTGTATCCATGGCGACAGAAGCAATCGGTTGGGAATTAGCCAGGGGGAATGCTGCGTTTCTTATTGTCGTTCCTCCTACACTTCAGGGTCGTCAGCGACAACGACCCTGCTGCCTCCTCGATTCTTTTTATAGTCATCTTGTCATCTCCGTGTTCTTTTAATGACTCCGTTCGTGTTCATTAGTGACAATGAAGCCGTTACTGCATTTTTCGGCGCTGCCCACGACATCATCATTGCTGCTTAAGTGGTCATTCGCTACACCGGGGTCATTAAAATGTGATCCCTTTGGATTCATGTTGTTAATGATTGAAAACGCAGGTGTCTGATTCAACGACTTGAGCATATATAAAAAAATACAGACACATTTGAACCCATTATTTGTTTTTATATATATATATATATATATATATATATATATATATATATATATATATATATATATATATATATGTATGTATATATATACACATACATGTACATATGTGTATGTATATATATATATATATATATATATATATATATATATATATATATATATATATATATATATATATGTATGTATATATATATATGTGTATGTATATACATATATATATATATGTATGTATATGTATATGTGTATGTATATATATGTATGTATGTATGTATATATATGTGTATGTATATGTGTATATATGTGTATATATATGTATGTATGTATATATATGTATATGTGTATATATATGTGTATGTGTGTATATATATATATATATATATATATACAGTAAAGTCTCGTTATATCGATATCGGATATATCGATAGTCCCGGTTATATCGATACTGTTTCTATGCACGCACGGAGAAAATTACATGCAAACAGGGTCGGATATATCGATAGTCCCGATTATATCGATATTTTTTCGGACTCCCTTGAATATCGATATAACGAGACTTTACTGTATATATATATATGTATGTATATATATATGTATGTATGTATATATATGTATATGTGTGTATATATATACACACACCTCTGTCCGGTATTTCAGGAATAGGTATCATCATAAAAAAAAAAAGATTTATCTTTCGTAATAGGGGAAATTTCAGCCTGAAATAAACTGTTGTCATCTGCCATTAACAATAATAATAATAATCATCATCATCATCATCACTCAACCGGGAATAACGCAAATAGATCAAGTTAGCTAGCTACTTAATAGATAACTAATAGATATCTAGCTATCTAGTTAGTTAGTTAGACAGCTAATAGATAGCAAATAAATAGCTAGCTAGGTAGCCAGCAACGGTGACCCCGTTTAACCGGGAATAACTCAAATAGATCAAGTTAGCTAGCTAGCTAATAGATGACTAATACATAGCTAGCTAGTTAGACAGCTAATAGATATCAAATAGATAGCTAGCTATGTAGCCAGCAACGGTGATCCCGTTCAACTGGGAATAACTCAAATAGATCAAGTTAGCCAGGTAGCTAGCTAATAAATGACTAATAGATAGCTAGCTAGTTAGACAGCTAATAAATAGCAAACAGATAGCTAGCTAGGTAGCCAGCAACGGTGACCCCGTTCAACTGGGAATAACAAATCATGTTATCTAGCTAGCTAATAGATGACTAATAGATGGCTAGATAGCTGGCTAGAAAGCTAGCTAGATAGACGTTCATATTCAGTAAAGTCTCGTTATATCGATATCGGTTATATCGATAGTACCGCTTATTACGATACTATTTCTATGAACACAAGGAGAAAATTACATGCGCGCAGGGTCGGATATATCGATAGTCGATTGGGCTGTTTTGGATGTAAAACGGTTGTAATAAACCTCCTTTGTATCAGTTTGAAGCTGGCAGGATGCACTATGCGTTTTCACAAATAGCGTAACATGACAGCTAACCAAATCTAATCGCTCGCTAATTGTCTGTTTTGAGAATATGAACACTACAAATAAGACGCATCTGGTTTTCTCGACAGGGTGCAGGTGGAGTTCTATGTGAACGAAAACACCTTCAAGGAGAGGCTGAAGCTTTTCTTCATCAAAAACCAAAGGTCAAGTAAGTAAATATCATATCAACGCAATATCCGCTCAAGTCTCACGGTGAATATTCGCTCAATGATGAAGCATCCAATCTCTTGTCTCGCTAGGGGTTTTGATAATTACATTAGGCCTCATATCCAAGATGGTGGCCATAATTCGTCATTGAGAGGAAGGGCGGCAGATTGTTCTGATGAGGAAATGTAACAAACAGAGGATGGGAACAGCTCTCAGCTTTATGTCTATCTAGCTAGCTAGATAACTACCTAGCTAGCTTGCTAGCTAGTTATCTAGATAGTTATCTAGCTAGCTAGCTAGATAGTTATCCACTAGATAGTTATCTAGCTAGCTAGATAGCTAGATAGTTATATGGCTAGTTATCTAGCTAACTAGCTAGCTAGTTAACTAGCTAGCTAGCTATCGTGATAACTAGCTAGCTAGCTATCGATAGTTATCTAGCTAGCTAGATAGTTATATAGCTAGTTATCTAGCTAACTAGCTAGCTAGTTAGCTAGCTAGATAGATAGCGAGATGACCACTTTGTCAACTAAAGGCAAATGAATTGAATGAAAATGTCATTGTTTGCTACGGGATGCTACATTGTTAGCGATCGATGCTCAGCCGCTGCTATATAATTTTAATAATAATAATACATTTAATTTATAAGCGCCTTTCAAAACTCTCAAGGACTCTTTACAGTCGCGGGATATTTTTTTCTGCGGGTGAAACTCATTCAATGCTGACGTTTTGTTTTTTATGGTTTTTGAGAATCCAGGCGCTAAATTTTGTAACTCGTTTATGTTTTTAGTGATTTTTAATAGATGCGGTTGGGTCAACAAGAAAATGGCTACCACGCAATGAGTTAGCATCAATATTAGCCTTAGCTTAGCAAACAGGCAACACAGCCACTTTCTGATTAATCGTCATCAATCACTGAATTTGTTTAACGGTGAAAGCCCCGCAGTGTTGTTGTGTTATTGTTTTTGGATATGAAATATAATCTTCTAATAGAAATTAGTCCACAAAATAAAAGCCCATAAAAGGGGGGAATGTCGTGGACGCGTGCTTAAACCGGACATATTTATAATTGTATTTTATTTCTTATTGTATCTATGCTTGTCTGTGACTGTAAAGTGTCATTGAGAGCTTTGAAAAGCGCTTGAAATAAAATGTATTATTATTATTATTATTATAAATTGAGCATAGTCAAGTGTTTTTTTTTATATATATATTTTTTGTGTGTTTGCGCAGGCTTGAGAATCCGCCTGTTCAACTTCTCCCTGAAGATCCTCACCTGCGTCCTCTACACCGTGAGAGTCACCCTGGATGACCCCAAGGAGCCTCATGGAAACCCATGGTGAGAATCACTGAAATTCATTCATCACCTTTTTTAATACTGATGGATTTGATATTTGTATGAACAAGCAGCTGAATTAAAAGGGAGCGTACATCAACTTGTGGTCATTTTTGATATGAATAACGCTCTTTTTTTTATTCCTCTAGTCACACTGCAATCATTCGAAATGCCAGCTGGCCAAATTTAGCAGCGGAGTCACCAGAAATCAACTGGTACGTTCACACTTCGAATGTGATATACGGCATTTCCTTTTTGAGTTAAATTCATTCTATTTCACAAATCAACACAATGTATGCAAAGGTTTTCGCTCCAGGAAAAAATGTAAACATTGTGTAAAAAAAAGTGGGTTATTTTTTAAATTGTTTTAATTAAAAATAATACTAATAATATATTTTTTATTTTTTTTATTTAATTTAATTTAGATTTTAGATTTTATTATATTATATTTTGTTTTATTTTATTTTATTAAAGTGTTTTTTTTAATTTGTTTTAATTAAAACAAATATTTTTTATTTTTGTAATTCTGTAATTTTACATTTTAGATTTTATTGTATTTTTTTGTTAAAGTGGGTTGTTTTTTTAATTTTTAATTGTTTTAACTTAATAAATTAATTTTTTGTAATTTTGTAATTTTAGAATTTAGATTTTAGATTTTATTGTATTGTATTTTATTAAAGTGGGTTGTTTTTTAATTTTTAATTGTTTTAAATGGTTTTAATTTAAAAAAAATAATGTTTTTAATTTTTTGTAATTTTTGATTTGATTGCATTTCATTGTATTTTTTGTAAGAAAACCCAAAACAATGGAAATGAGCCTGTTTAATATGCGTTCGCCACCAGGGGGCAGTATACATACTGAAACCTCACTTTCATTGACCTCGATCAGCTTTTTTAAATTTATTGTTTGCCCTTTGGCTACCTTTTTTCCGCTTTTAACAACTAATTTGGCTAGGGGGCAGCATTTGCCTGTTGTACAGCCACCCTCATTTCAAGCTCATATAACTCCAGACGCATATGATTTAGGAACTAACTCCCTTTATTCCCTTTTCCCTTTATTCTGATAAAAGGAGAGCGTCTAACTCTAAGGTGTCTAATACTGTATATAATGTTTATGTCGTCCTAAAACTCAATATTCTGTCGGTCCTTGGAATTTGAGCGAGAATTACAAAAACCCTGGCAGTGAATGAGTGAACTAATTGACTTATACTTTTTTAAAAGGAAGTTGATTTTATGGGTGACCAGACCAGATCCATTGTGGGCAATACAGGTGAGTGTATTCAAATTGATACATATCTTATTATTTCCAAGAAAAAAATGTCGGATTGAGAGTCGGAGTGAGAGTCGCAATGAGAGTCGCAATGAGAGTCGGAGTGAGAGTCGGAGTGAGAGTCGGAGTGAGAGTCGGAGTGAGAGTCGTAGTGAGAGTCGGATTGAGAGTCGCAATGAGAGTCGGAGTGAGAGTCAGATTGAGAGTCGGAATGAGAGTCGCAATGAGAGTCGCAAAGAGAGTCGCAATGAGAGTCGCAATGAGAGTCGGAGTTAGAGTCGGAGTTAGAGTCGGAGTGAGAGTCGGATTGAGAGTCGCAATGGGAGTCGGAGTGAGCGTCAGATTGAGAGTCGGAATGAGAGTCGGATTGAGAGTTGGAATGAGAGTCGGAATGAGAGTCGGAGTGAGAGTCGGAGTGAGATTCGGATTGAGAGGCGGAATGAGAGTCGGAGTGAGAGTCGGAGTGAGAGTCGGAGTGAGAGTCGCAGTGAGAGTCGGAGTGAGAGTCGAATTGAGAGTCGCAATGAGAGTCGCATTGAGAGTCGGAATGAGAGTCGGAATGAGAGTCGCAACGAGTGTCGGAGTGAGATTCGGAATGAGAGTCGGAGTGAGAGTCGGATTCAGAGTCGGAGTGAGAGTCGGATTCAGAGTCGCAATGAGAGTCGTAGTGAGAGACATTTTTTTGCTCCGTTAAGGCGAAACAACACAACAAACATCTTTCATATTCATTGAACTTTTCTTGTGTTGCACCTCAGGTGACAGTGGCTTTAATCAGTTTCTTGGAGACCATGCTGATCACATATCTCAGCTACAAGGTAATGAACGATCAGTTTGACGCTTCAAAAACACGTTTCAATGCCTGCCTTCAAGTTGGTTAAGCCGTTTACCGCGGCTATAATTAATGACCACACACCAAGAATTAATGACATTATCAAGTTATTGTATTGCATATCTACATGTGTTGCTGTACCGTTTTTGTTTGTTTATATCTTCAAACTACAACAGTGCATTGTGACAGCATTAAGCTAGCGTACTTAGCTATGTACATTACTTGATTTATTGTTATCTGTTTATTTATTTGCTATCTATTTGCTACCTATTTGCTATCTATTAGCTATCTCGCCGGTTAGCTAGCTAACTAGTTAGCTATCTATTGATTGTATAGATAGCTAGCTAGCTATTAATTACATGGCTATCTAGCTAGCTAACTATTAATTATATAGCTTGATAGCTAATAGCTAGCTATTAGTTATATAGCTATTTATCTAGCCAACTATTAGCTAGCTTTCTATATATTTGAGTTACTTCCGGGTTGGCGCTTGTGGCTGCCGCTGCTCACCCACAAAAAAACGTATCCTGTGACTGTGAAGTGACCTTGAGAGTTTTGAAAGGCGCTTATAAATGAAATGTATTATTATTATTATTATTATTATTGTTATTATTATTTGGCTAACTATTAGCTAGCTTTTCGCTAGCTAGCTTTCTATCTATTTGAGTTATTCTGGGTTGAGTGAACGCTGGTGCGTGTGGCTGCCGCTGCTCACCCACAGAAAAACGTATCCTGTGATTGTAAAGTGACCTTGTGAATTATGAAAGGCGCTTAGAAATGAAATGGATTATTATTATTATTATTATTATTATTATTATTATTATTATTATTATTATTATCTGGCTAGCTATTAGCTAGCTAGCTTTCTATCTATTTGAGTTATTCTGGCATATTTGAGTGAACGCTGGTGCGTGTGGCTGCTTATTATTATTATTATTATTATTATTATTATTATTTCTGTCAAACAAAGATAAGTGGCTTGGTTCAATGTGCAACATGTCATTTTCTTTCTTTTATGTCTAGTTTGACACTATATTTTAATTGGAGTGGGTGGCATAAAACGGTTTCAAGCAAGCATTGGCACTTTTTGAACAATTGCTCACTTCCTGTCGATGTGCTGCTTATTCAAATGTCAAATTTTAATCCGCCAGCAAAGACAAAGCTTAAATTGTTGATCATGAGGGGGAAAAAACTCAGATGTCAGGCTAGCTTAGTATTTGAGCTATCACAAAGTTTTTGGAAATCATTATTATGGATCTTCGGTAATTTGGTGTAGATCGTTTGCATATCGAATTGTGCAGAAAAAATATCTGGGCAAAATGGAGTCGTTTTTACTTTATTTTATTTTTGTAAATCTCACACCACATTTACTTAGTGATAATCCGTTTGCTCTGCAGGGCAACATTTGGGAGCAGATATTCCAGATATCCTTCATATTGGAGATGATCAATACAGTGCCATTTATTATCACAGTAAGTAATGAGTGCGGGTCTTATTTTCGACACAAAATCTCTTTGGTATGTCATTGTTGTATTCAATTGTTGTAAGAAAACAACCCATCATCTTTCCAGATCTTCTGGCCTCCTTTGCGAAACATATTTGTTCCTGTTTTTCTTAACTGCTGGCTCGCCAAAGGAGCGCTGGAAAACATGATCGTAAGTACACCTTTGAAATGTGGTGACGTATCACTTCTCTGACAATGCCACTCAATGAGTCGGCTTTTCACAGACGTCCAGGGTACGGGTTTGGTTAAGTGACTCCCGCAAGCTCAGCTCTTTGGCACTGTGATGTCATTTGTGCTCCACAGCAAGTGGCAGTACAAGACAAAATGGCCGCCCCCTCAGACATATTAACGGGTGGATTATGTTGAATTCATATTCTATCTATCTAGCTATCTAGCGAGCTAGCTATCTCTATCTATTTATCTAGCTAGCTATCTCTATCTATGTAGCTATCTATCTAGCGTGCTAGCTAACTGCGAGGGCTGCTCTACATCGCCAAACATAAAGCCTGTTTCGATGGCCGCTGTTTGGGCTTTCAAGTCTGCTAGCGACAAATTCACAATTCCGCCATGATGTTTACCGGTCTTAACTCATTCCCTGCCATTCGGGAATTGAAAAGGATGGCGTGGAGTGCCATTCTACTTAGCTGGCTATCTAACTAGCTGTGTAGCTAGCTACATAGCTGGCTATCTAACTAGCTACCTAGCTGGTTATCGAGCTGTTTACCTAGCTCGCTATTTTTTTGCTATCAGAATCAGAAGACCTTTATTCTAAATTTGCAATCTATCTATTAGCTATCTGGCTGGCTAGCTAGCTATCTAGCTGATTATCAAGTACTTATATAGCTATCCAGCTGGCTGTCAAGCTGGCTATCTATTAGCTATCTATTGGTTATCTATTACCTAGCTAGCTTTCTATCTGAGTTACTTCTGGGTTGAGTGAATGCTGGCGCGTTTTCTTGCCACTGCTCACACACAGAAAAACTTATTCTGTGACTGAAAAGTGACCTTGAGAGTTTTGAAAGGCACTTATAAATGAAATGTATTATTATTATTATTATTATTATTTTTTCTTCTTCTTCTTCTTCTTCTTCTTCTTCTTCTTCTTCTTCTTCTTCTTCTTCTTCTTCTTCTTCTTCTTCTTATTATTATTATTATTATTATTATTATTATTATTATTATTATTATTATTATTATTATCTAGCTAACTATCTGTCTAGCTAGCTAGCTATCTAGTTTTCTACCTATCTCGCTATATAGCTATCTATCTAGCTATCTATCTATCTAGCTCTCTGTCTATCTTTTCCCATCAATTCTCAGTGAATTGATTATCACGGCCGTATCTATTTGTTAAAAATAAGGTGTTGCAAGATGAACAGTGAAAGCTAATTTGTTCTGTCGTGTCCTCAGAATGACTTCCACCGTGCCATACAAAGGACACACTCGGCCATGTTCAACCAGGTGTTCATCCTCTTCTGCACTTTATTGTGTCTGGTTTTCACTGGGTGAGTGCATATCGACTCAAGAATTTATGTTCGAAATTTCAATTCCTTTCATCACTTTGCTGCTGTGAAATGTACATTTCTCCACTTGCGAGACTAATAAAGGCAAATGTAATCCAATTTAATAACATGTTGCCTGAAAAGTATGAAAGGAATAAAACACCCCCAAAAAGTGTGCGTGTGCATGCATATCGTATGTGTATGTCTGTCTGTCTGTCTGTCTGTGTGTATGTATCTAATATTATACAGTAAAGTCTCGTTATATCGATATTCTCGCGAGTCAGAAAAAATGTCGATATAACCGTACTGTCGATATATCCATCCTGCGCCGAACTGTTTTAAAAAGTGGGGGCGGGGGGAATACGTAAATGGGGGATCTTTAATATGGCATGTATGGCTCATGAATTGCGTATCTAGCATGTTTTTTGTACAGTAGTGAAGTGAAAAATAAACTTGTGCATCAAATAAAAACGTATTTACACTTTTTTTAATGACTATTTCCTTTTAAAAATGCAACCAATGCAAAAAAAAATCCTCACGTTGTTCTATTCACACGAAACCAAGTCACGTGACCAACGGCGCGACCGATACAGATTTCGATAATGGTGGTACTGTGTAGAAACCCCTAAGCAAATATCGATTCACCTTAAATATCTTTTGTATCGATATAAACATAGGAAAATGGCCGGCGGGAGATGAAAAAGAGCACCGTAGTAACCGGATTATCGTAAAAACCACGAATCGGACTAAACGGAACTAATGAGACATAAAAAGACTAGAAATGTGCACGGGATATGAAAATAGTGTCGTAATAAGCAGTATTATCAATATAAACAATATCGATATAACGAGACTTTACTGTATATTGTATTATATTTTGTATTATATACTATTCTGATTCTAAAAACAACTTCCTTCATTTTTCTTTCTTTCTTTTTTATTTTTTATGTATTTATTATTTTTAATTTATTATTGTTTATTTATTTAGTTAGTTTGTTATATAATTAAAATGTGTTAGATTGTTTATTTATTCATATAAATATTTTTGTGGCTTGTTTGTTTGTGTATTTTTTTTATTCATTCTGTATTTATTTGTTTATGTTTATTAATTACATATTTATTTCTTTATATAAATAATTATTTGATTGTTTGTTTATTTGTGTATTTATTTATTTCTGTTTGGTTGTGTATGTATTTAAATATTTATTGGCTTGTTTATTTGTGTATGTAGTTTTTTTATTCATTTTGTATTTATTTGTTCATTTGTGTGTTTATATATACAGTGAGACCTCAACTCACGAACTTAATTGGTTCCCAGACAGAGTGTGTAAGGTGAAAAGTGTGTATCTCCCAAAAAAAATTCCCATAGAAAACCATTAAAATGGGAATAATCCGTTCCCGGGTTTCCATAAAATATACTTTTCAACTAAATAAGCCTTAAAACTACACACAACATACCTTATTCTATGTATACTAAATGTGCTATTGTATTGTAATGAATGAAATACACTGCATTGTATCATAAAGTCACTTTATTTACATTTGTGATGGTCATTTATGGCTTGATGGAATGGCGTTGGAGGTCGAAGGTCAAAGGGAATTGCTGTTTGGAAAGAGAGGCACATTACATGAGGACTGTAATTAAAGAAATAAATTCATAATTATTTCATAATTTAATTAATTATTTCACTGTGCTGTGAAATAAAGTTTTATTTACCTTTTTGATGGTCGTTGATGGCTTATGGAAGAAGAGTCACCTTCCATAAGGTCTGTTGGTAACTTAACCTCTGGTGCTGTTCGGTCGTGTGCTTCCGCCGAAGATCACTCTGCCAGCCGTGGTGGGTGTGTATTATGACAATAGTGCTTATTATAAGGTTTAATTTTCATAAATTTGACGTTTGTAAGACAAAAAGTTTGTAAGTTGAGGTGTTTGTAAGTTGAGGTCTCACTGTATATGTGTGTGTGTTTATTTATTTATTTATGTATTTATTTATTTATTTATTTATGTTATGTAATAACACATTTGGGTTGTTCCATTTGGCTGCAGCGCTTGCGGCATTCAGCACCTAGAGAGAGCTGGAAAGAACCTGACCCTGTTTGACTCCTTTTACTTCTGCATCGTAACTTTCTCCACCGTGGGCTACGGAGACGTGACGCCTCAGATTTGGCCTTCGCAGCTATTGGTGGTCATCCTCATCTGCGTGGCCCTGGTGGTGCTCCCGCTGCAGGTAGTAATAAGTCAATGCTGGTGTTTTGAAGACTTCCATACTTGTTTCTTTTCCGTCGCATTTAGCCTTAAAGGACAACCGACGTCTCCGGACAAGTTGTGCCCATAATTTGTAAAATGGCTTCAAATGACTTCTACTGGGCGTATTTTAATAAGATTCCACCGCATGTAGCTATATTTCACGTTTTAAGACTCGCGCTGAACATTCAGGAAGTCTTGTTTTCGAGTTGGTGATGAGTCCTCACGTGACGTCAGAAAAGAACCGCCTCCTGACCGTAAAAAATCACATCAATGTATTTTGCTGCACTGTTTTTTTTTTTTTTTTTTTTAAACCGTGTGTGACACCCAAAAGCCCCCAGCAGAGGGAGTCCAAGCTCCATGGAAGTAATTTAACAGCCTGTGGAAACGGGCTGATTCATTCCTCACAGCTCGGTGGCCATTTTCTTGCCTCTTTTTTGGGTGAGACGTTCCCCCCGCCCGTTTGCCTCAAAATGACACGGAATAAATTCTTTAATCGATTGCAAACATGTATGCTTTCATCTTCAGAACTATTTGAATCATATTCATAACTGGATGTGTAACAAGAAAGCATATTCTCCGAATCTGAAGCCATTGTTTTGATTCACGAGCAATGCAAGACGTCTTTGCGTGACGTCACGAACTGGAGGCGGGATTTTCTAAAAATGCCCAATACGCAGCTCAATTTTTTGCAGATTTTGGACACTAAGTCATTTTTTTTGGTGTTTTGCATTTGAATACAAATATCATACTGCGTGTTTTGGGTATTTTAGATGCTATAAAACGTTTTTCTGATGTCAGTTAAAAACCAAAAAAGTGACGTCGATTGCCCTTTAAAATCGGTTTTTATTTTTTAGTTTGAAGAGCTTGCGTACCTTTGGATGGAGAGCCAGAAATTGGGTGGAAACTACAGCCGCCACCGAGCACAGACGGAGAAGCATGTGGTGTTGTGTGTCAGCTCTCTGAAGATAGACCTGCTGATGGATTTCCTCAATGAGTTCTATGCTCATCCCAGGTTGCAGGTACAGTTTAGAGCAGGGGTGTCAAAGTCATTTTTTGCCGCGGGCCACATTGCAGTTATGGTTTCCTCTCGAGGGCCGTTATGAATTTGGGGAACCCATTAGAATGTTTAAATCCCTTCAAATATTACATATAGAGCACACAGCAAATTAATGAATAACTCGTTTTCAAATCTGAAGTCAAGAATCATGACTTTTATTGTGGTTGACATCCAAAAATATGAAATTTTGGCTCAGATTTTAGCAATCATCATGGAATTTAACAAGTTTGATTTGCTTTCGCGGGCCGAAAAAAATTATGTGGTGGGCCGGATTTGGCCCGCGGGCCTTGACTTTGACACCTGTGGTTTAGAGAGAGCATTTAGCGGGCTTTGTCTTTTTATTTTTTTTTATAGCATCTTGACTTTCATCCATCTTACAGGATTATTACGTGGTGATCCTGTGTCCCACCGATATCGACATTCAGGTTCGCCGCATTCTTCAGATACCACTGTGGTCCCAGAGGGTCATCTATCTTCAAGGATCCGCACTCAAAGATCAGGACCTGATGAGGGCCAAGTGAGTCCTACAAGGATGCCATTTTTAATTGAACAAAACCCGCAACAGTTTAAAGTCACAAATTTTCAACACAATTAGTCCCCATATTTTTTTTCTTCGCGGTAAGTATACATGTTATGTTGGTTATGCGTGAATAATACTGCCCCCTGTTGGTGAAGGCGCACACACCAGAAGAAGTCGCACAATGAAAGTCGATTGAAATAATGATGCGCAAACTTTTTGATTGTTTTCATTTTATTAATTTATGTTGTTACTGTATTATCTATGTTTTTAATGTTTTATTTTGATAAATTGCAATACCATAGAATGCAATACAAACTGTTTCATTGGTGTTTTAGCGAGAGATAACTAGCATTTCTATTCATTTTAACACAGAAAGAGTTGAGATGCATTTTGAGTTGCAAGCATGATACCAAGGCTAATTGAACTTAAAGCAAAACGGCGCAGACATTTTAGTGATACAGAATTATTATTATTATTATTATTATGAATTTGTGAATTGTAAAGCACCTCAGATAATTGTATTTTATTTATGATTGTATCTATGCTTGTAATAATAATACATTTCATTTCTAAGCGCCTTTCAAAACTCTCAAGGTCACTTTCTGTGACTGCAAAGTGTCCTTGAGAGCTTTGAAAGGCGCTTGAAATAAAATGTATTATTATTATTATTATTATTATTATTATTATTATTATTATTATTATGATTATTATACAGACTCTGACACCATCTTCATCTTTTTCAGAATGGACGATGCAGAGGCTTGTTTCATCCTCAGCAGCAGGAACGAGGGCGACCGAACTGCCGCAGTAAGTCACAAAAAAAAGAACGTTTTTCAAATTCAAACTGTGATATATCATACATTGGAGAAATTATTTTATTTTATTATTTATTTTTTATTTTAGTTTTTTTTATATTATTTTTTATTTTTTTATTTTATTTTATTGCATTTATTGTATTTTATTTTAGTTTATGTATTGTATTTCATCTCAATAATAATAATAATAATACATTGCACCTTATAATATATAATAATAATACATTAAGCGCCTTTTAAAACTCTCAAGGACACTTTACAGTCACACCACAAGTTCTTTATCATTGTATCTATTTATTTATTTATTGATTTATTGATTTATTTAATGACCTGTAAAAAGTGTCAGAGGAAAGCATTGCTCGGCGTAGTTATGGTATTATTTATCATTGTTTTCTGTTTAACTCACCCGGTGTCTCTCCTCCACAGGACCATCAGACAATTTTAAGGGCTTGGGCCGCTAAGGACTTTGCTCCAAACTGTCCGCTCTACGTACAGATTCTGAAACCGGAAAACAAATTCCACGTTAAGTTTGCGGGTAACTACTTACAGATTTCCTTTTTTTTTTGGGAAGAAAATCAATGGGCTCCTTTTGTCATGAGCAGACATCAAAACAAATACAGTGATACCTCGGTTTTCGACCATAACCCGTTTCAGAAACCTGTTCGAAAACCGATTTGTTCAAAAACCGAAACAGCACTTTCCATTAAAATCAATGTAAAAAATCTTAATCCGTTCAAAGTCTAGAAAACAACTTTCTAACTATTTCATCGCATAAACCGGATAAAAACTTAATAACAGAGCAGGTCATGTGTAAAATTCTATAAAAACAAACTTTTATTTTCACCATTTTTCTTTCTGCCACGGGGCATGTTGGCACCTATCCCAGCTGTCTTTGGGCAAACACAGGGCACACTAACTTTTCAAACCATCCTCTGCTTGCTTTAAAATCATACTATTCAGGAGATCTTAACCAAATATGTCTGCATTTTCTCAAAAATAAAACAACAACAATAATAATGCGTCGGTCACAATGAGGAAGACGTGACATATAAGGTAGTGACGTATAAGGAAGCGGAGGGTAGTCGAGTGATGCATTCAGATGCACTCAGTTTAGTTGAGAACCAAATTTCGGTTGTAAACCGGGGCATAAAAAATATGACATTTTTGTTTGAAAACTGAATGGGATGAGAACCGAGACGTCTGAAAACCGAGGTTTGACTGTATAATGTACTACCTTCCATTTTTTGGCTCAATTATCGTTGGGATGACGAAGCAATTGCCTACCAATGACTTCCCTCTCGTCCGCATTTCCAGATCACGTCGTATGCGAAGAGGAGTTCAAGTACGCCATGCTTGCGCTGAACTGCGTGTGTCCGGCCATGTCCACCTTAGTGACGCTCCTCGTTCACACCTCCAGAGGACAGTAAGTGCCCAAACACTATTGGGACTCCCATCTGTGTTCAATTGCGCTCGTCGATATTCATGTTAGGGTGCCCGCACTATTAACTCATTCACTGCCAGACATGTGCAAAAATGTCTCCACTCCAGTGCCAGGGTTTTTGTCATTGTCTCTCAAATTCCAGGACCCACAGAATATTGGATTTTAGGACTATATAAACATTCAATGCAGCATCAGAAACCTACGACTCTCGTCTTTCATCAGAATAAAACAGTTAATTCCTAATTTATATGGGTCTGGAGTTATATGAGGTTGAAATGAGGGTGACTGTCTAAAATACAATGCAATACATACATATTGATTTATATAGCGCTTTAACAACAGCTGAAGCTGGAACAAAGTGCTAACCTGCTGCCTGCTTGGGGAAATGAAAAAAAAACATTGCCAGAGGCCATGGTCAGCGCTTTATCGGCATGCAAGCATGAAAATAAAATACCCGAACAAATTTGGGAATGGCGCTTTACATCATAGATGAAAAGGTTTCTTCAGCCGTCATCTGTACTTCTTTGAAGGTGTCAGACGTTTCGCTTCTTATCCAAGAGGCTTTATTTCGCTGACGAAGCCTCTTAGATAAGAAGCGAAACGTCCGACACCTTCAAAGAAATACAGATGACGGCTGAAGAAACCTTTTCATCGATGGACCACTCCTGTAAGACTGAGAGCTTACACAGACGCTTTACATCATATTTTCAATTTCCGAATAAATTCGTGAATGTCATGATCTGGTTGGCGACCAACGGGGGGCGCTGTCGGCCCCGCCTGCACCTGCGCAGGTGCTGGTCGTCCCGATCAGATTGGCGACCAGCGGTTAGCGACGTCAGCCCTGCCGGCAGCCTCGCAGGTGCTGGTCGTTATAATCAATGACACTTAAAAGGACACCTGGCACGATCATCCGGTGCCGATTCATTGTTTGTCTGCTGCTTGTTTGCTGCATGCATTGTGTAAGTGTTTGTTTAACCTTGGCGGACTTTTACTTTTGGTCTTCTTTTGCTACTTTGTATTTTTTCCATTCAGATGATTTTGATGTTTTACATTTTGTTCCTGCTGACTTTATTTTAATACAATTTGTCAAACAACCTCCTGCTCCCTCCTGCCTGCTTTTTGGGATCCGCACCCGCCATCACCACCTCGCAAAACCTTGACAGTGAATGGCAGTGAATGAGTTAACATTATTGTATTAAAATGTGTTCTGTTATAGCTGAGCCAAAGTTGCCAGGATTTGATTTCTCGGTTGAGTCAGCCCATTCGTCACAATGACATCCATTCTCGATCAATGACAGCTATTCATTACAGCAGCAGGATGCCTTGTACATCCTTCAAGTTATTATTTGATGTGAATCTTGTCATGTCAAACCTTCCATCATTCATACTCGAGCTGCGTTCCTCACTGAACCTGAAGTATCACTTGTCCACAAAAATAAAGATTAATTTAACTTCTACCGACTTGGCAATGACATATCAATTTAATACCTTGTCCCTCCCCATCTCCCTTTAGCTCATTCACGGTCAGACGATGTGCATAAATATGTCCACTCCAGTGCCAGGGTTTTTGTCATTGTGACTTGAATTCCAGGACCCACAGAATATTGAGTTTTAGGACTATATAAACATTCAATGGAGCGGAAGAAACCTTGGGCTCTCTTCTTTTATCAGGAAAAAAAATAGTTCATTCCTAAGTTATATGGGTCTGGAGTTATATGAGCTTGAAATGGGGGCGGCTGTACGAAATACAATGCAATCCATACATAAACGTCTCCTGTTTTTTTATTTTTTATTTTATTTGTATTTGTTTGGGGGTGTTTGTTTCGTTTATACGATCTTTAAGGATGTTCCTTGTTTGTTCCGCCATTTTGTTTCACGTCTCAAGTACAAATAACTATTCGCTAGCTAATAGCTGTGTAATCACTAGCTAATAGTTATCTATTCGCTAGCTATTAGCCATCTATTCAGCGTAAGAAACCTGAGACCACGGTGTCAAAGTCAAGGCCCGTGGGCCAAATCCGGCCCGCCACATCATTTTTTTTCGGCCCGCGAAAGCAAATCAAACTTGTTAAATTCCATGATGATTGCTAAAATCTAAGCCAAAATTTCATATTTTTGGATGTCAACCGCAATAAAAGTCATTATTCTTGACTTCAGATTTGAAAATGAGTTATTCATTAATTTGCTGTGTGCTCTATATGTAATATTTGAAGGGATTTAAACATTCTAATGGGTTCCCCAAATTCATAACGGCCCTCGAGAGGAAACCATAACAACAATGTGGCCCGCGGCAAAAAAATGACTTTGACACCCCTGCCTTAGACTCTCTTCTTTCATCAGAAAAAATGAGTTAATTCCTAAGTTATATAGGTTATCTGAGCTTGAAATGGGGGCGGCTGTACAAAGTATAATACATATTGGTTTCTATAGCCCTTTAACAACAGCAAAGGATGTAACAAAGTGTTAACATGGACAAAAGGCAAATGCTGCCCCCTCTTGGAAGGGAAAAACATTGCCAAAGGTCTGACCAGCGCTTTATCTGTACCCCCCTGCAAGAAAAACCAAAACCCGAACACATTTTTCTGAATGGCAGTGAATAATTGACTCAATCATCCGCGAAAGAGTCTCCGGAGTCATATTTTTGCCGATATTTCTGCAGGGAAGGTCAGTTGTCACCGGAGCAGTGGCAAAGGATGTACGGGCGGTGTTCGGGCAACGAGGTCTACCACATCCGATTGTGCGACAGCAAGTTTTTCGGGGAATATGACGGCAAGAGTTTCACTTACGCCTCCTTTCACGCGCATAAGAAGTAAGCAAAACTTTCTCCGGGTCGATATTTGCGATTAGCATCCTGGGTCGATGTCAGAATCCCCCACTTTCAAGCATAATAGAAATGGATTGTTGCTATAGGTACGGCGTATGCCTGATCGGAGTTAAGCGGGAGGACAACAAAAGCATCCTGTTGAACCCCGGCCCGCGCCACATCATGGCCGCCACCGATACCTGTTATTACATCAACATCACCAAGGAGGAGAATTCAGCCTTCATTTTCAAACAGGAGGAGAAGCACAACAAGAGCCTGTCTGTCGCCGGACTTTACGACGCCCCCTCCAGGCTGCCCGTGCACAGCATCATTGCCAGCATGGGTGAGAAGCGAGCGGCATGATCTGTTGAAGCTTTAATTTGCATTCAGTTTAAATGCGTCATGGTTGCAAGCGCTGACTTGGGCATTATTTATTTTGTCTTCCATTTTATTTATTTATTTTTTTTTACATTCCTGGCTGACTTCACTGTGTCATGCTTTTTTTAATTTATTTATAAAAGTGGATCAGGTCACCTCATATGGTAAGTTTATGCGTAACACGTCATTTCCTACAGCTGTACTGCAGTCCATGAAAGTATTTGTGCCACTTTTTCATTGCATGGGACAGACCCAATCGTAGCTAACCCCGACAGTAGAAATTTATGTTCTGCATGCATCGCTGAGTAGACCACAATCCGATTGGGGTTGACAATGTATACAAGAGATTAAGTCATTCACTGCCATTCCCGAATTTATCTGGGAATTGAAAATATGACGTAGAGCGCCATTCCTGAATTTGTTCGAGTTTTAGTTTTTCATGCTGGGGTGCAGATAAAACGTTGGCCAGACCTCTGGCAATGTTTTTCGCTTCCACAAGGGGGCAGCATTTGCCTTTTGTCCATGTTAGCGCTTTGTTACAGCTTCAGCTGTTGTTTAAGCGCTATATAAATCAATATGTGTGTATTGTATTTTGTACGGTTGCCCTCATTTCAGGCTCATATAACTCCAGACCCAAATAACTTAAGAAATAACTCTTGCTGTAATGAATAGCTGTCATTGATCGAGAATGGATGTCACTGTGACAAATGGGCCGACTCAGCCAAGAAATCAAATCCTGGCAACTTTAGCTCAGCTACAACATAACACATTTTAATACAATAATGGTAACTCATTCACTGCCATTCACGAATTTATTCAGAAATTGAAAATACAGTGAGACCTCAACTTACGAACTTAATTGGTTCCCAGACAGAGTGTGTAAGATGAAAAGTGTCTATCTCAAAAAAAAAAATCCCAGAGGAAACCATTAAAATGGGAATAATCCGTTCCCGGGTTTCCATAAAATATACTTTTCAACTAAATAAGCCTTACAACTACACACAACATACCCTATTCTATGTATAATAAATGTGCTATTGTATTGTAATGAAAGAAATACACTGCATTGTATCATAAAGTCACTTTATTTACATTTGTGATGGTCATTGATGGCTTGATGGAATGGCGTTGGAGGTCGAAGGTCAAAGGGGATTGCTGTTTGGAAAGAGAGGCGCATTACATGACGACTGTAATTAAAGAAATAAACTGTGCTGTAAAATAAAGTTTTATTTACCTTTTTGATGGTCGTTGATGGCTTACGGAAGGAGAGTCACCTTCCATAAGGACTGTTGGTAACTTAACCTCTGGTGCTGTTCGGTCGTGTGCTTCTGCCGAAGATCACTCCGCCAGTCGTGGTGGGTGTGTATTATGAAAATAGTGCTTATTTAAACGTTTAATTTTCATAAATTTGACGTTTGTAAGACGAAAAGTTTGTAAGTTGAGGTGTTTGTAAGTTGAGGTCTTACTGTATGACGTAAAGTGCCATTCCCAAATTTGTTTGGGTATTGTTTTTTCATGCTTGCATGCCGATAAAGCGCTGGCCATGGCCTCTGGCAATGTTTTCTCATTTCCCCAATGAGACAGCATTTCCCTTTTTTCTATGTTAGCACTTTGTTCCAGCTTCAGCTGTTGTTAAAACGCTATATAAATTAATATGTATGTATTGCATTGTATTTTAGACAGTCACCCTCATTTCAACCTCATATAACTCCAGACCCATATAAATTAGGAATTAACTGTTTTATTCTGATGAAATACGAGAGTCTAAGGTTTCTTGTGCTGCATTGAATGTTTATGTAGTCCTAAAACTAAATTTTCTGTGGGTGCAGAAATTTGAGTGACAATGACAAAAACCCTGGCAGTAGAGTGAACACATTTTCGCCTGGCAGTGAATGAGTTAACAAAGTCAGGAGAAAAGAGTCCGTTGATGAGCGTGCCTTAAAATGAACTAATTAAAAAATAAAATAAACTCCAGTAAAGTAGTATACAATTACATGCCCGAGAGTGAGTCTCCATCAATTGCGCTCTTGAGATCAATATGCTGGATTTATTTTCGAGTTTCGTGGAATGTGAGAATGAGTAATTTTCTCAGTGAATTAATTAAATTAAAAATATATATAAGTTCCATTTGACTCTTCCAAAAAGCTCATTTCTTTCAAATATCAAGACGAAAATGGAATTTGAAATGTTATTGATGTTTAAAGCGATACTAAGGCATCAACAGATGTTCGAGCTCACTTGTGTTGTTTGTTTTTGTTCATGTCGTCCTAAAACTCAATATACTGTGGGTCCTGGAATTTGAACGACAATGACAAAAACCCTGGCACTAGGGTGGACAATTTTTTTGCACATAGCCTGGCAGTGAATTAGTTAAATGACTGTCTGTTAATGATGTTGATAGACAGTCAAGCACACGTTCAGAATTCATTCATGACGTGCGTGTTACATCCAGGCACCGTGGCCATCGACCTTCAGAATCCGGATCCCCCGGAAGAAAGCAGTAAACTGACTTTACCGACGGAAAACGGCGGTGGTAGCCGTAGGCCAAGTATCGCTCCGGTCCTCGAGATTGCGGATTCCTCCGCCATTTTACCGTGCGACCTACTGAGCGACCAGTCGGAAGACGAGACCAACCAATCGGATGAGGAGGGCTCTGTCGGGTCAGAGTAAGTGACTTGATTGACTGATAGAATTGTGCTATTAAAATAATAATCTACTGAACAGTGTCACTGGAGAATGCATGGTGTGATGCGTGCGCACACACTCCTAAATACAGTGATACCTCAGTTTACAAACTTAATTGGTTCCCAGAAAGTGTCTGTGAGGCGAAAGGTTCCTCTGCCAAACAATTATTTCCCATAAGAAACAATTAAAAATGAGAATAATCCGTTCCTAGTTCCCCATAAAAAACTACTCTTCTACTAAATAATCCTTAAAGGACAACCGACGTCTCCGGACAAGTTGTGTCCATAATTTGTAAAAGGACTTCAAATGACTTCTACTGAGCTTATTTTACAAAGATTCCACCGCATATAGCTATATTTTACGTTTTAAGACTCGCGCTGAATATTCCGGAAGTCTTGTTTTTGAGTTGGTGACGTGTCCTCACCCTACGTCACTGAAGGAACGCCCCTGACCGAAAAAAGGAGACATTGTAGCAGTCCTTCCATCACATCAATGCATTTGACTGTATTTGGCTGGGCTGAAAACTTCATGTAGCACCAAAAAAGAGGCAGAACAGGACGACAAAGCTCCATGTAAGGACTTAATCAGCTTGTGGAAACGGGCTGATTAATTCCTTACACGGAGCTTTGTCGCCATTTTCTGCCTCTTTTTGTGCTACATCCCCCCCCCCCCCCCCCCCCCAGATACCTCAAAATGGCATGGAATAAATTATTGCATCGATTGCAAACATGTATGCTTTCCTCTTCAGAACTATTTGAATCATATTCACAATTGGACGAGTAATAAGAGACCATATTCTCCGAATCTGAAGCCATTGTTTTGATTCTCCAGCAAGGCAAGACATCTTGGGATGACGTCACGAACAGGGGGGCGGGACCTTCTGAAACTGGCCACTTCCGGGTTCATTTTTTTGCAGATTTTGGACACTTTAAAGTCATTTTTATCCAGTTATGAATATGATTCAAATAGTTCTGAAGAGGAAAGCATACATGTTTGCAATGTTTTTAATAATTTATTCCGTGCCATTTTGAGGCAACATTGAGGGGAAATGTATCACCAAAAGGGAGGCAGAAAATGGCGTCCGGGCTCCTGTGAGGAATTAATCAGCCTGATTCCACAGGCTGATAAATTCCTTCCATGGAGCTTGGTCGCCCTCTTCTGGCTCTTTTGCGTGCAACATGAGGTTTTCAGACCAAACAAGCATTGACGTGATGGAAGGACTGCTACAAAGTGTCCTTTTTTTTCGGTCAGGGGCGTTCCTTCAGTGACGTCACGTACAGACTCGTCACCAACTCAAAAACAAGACTTCCGGACTATTCAGCGTGAGTCTTAAAACGTAAAATATAGCTATATGCGGTGGAATCTTTGTAGAATACGCTCAGTAGAAGTCATTTGAAGCCATTTTACAAATTATGGACACAACTTGTCCGGAGATGTCTGTTGTCCTTTAAAGCGTACTTTTTCCACAGCATTTTGTTCGACATTCAAAATTGCACCACTTTGGCGACATTCGACCTGATCTCCTGTCACATCATTTCATCATCTTGCTTTCCCGTCTTGGCAGTTTTGTGAAAGGCTACCCTCCCAACTCCCCCTACATCGGCAGCTCGCCCACACTGTGCCACCTCCTTCCGCAGAAAGCGCCATTTTGCTGCCTGCGCCTGGACAAGGTGAGTGACTTGTCACAAACACGAAGATCAGGCGAGTAAAATTCCCGCTTGACATGTGATGACGCCTCACAGGGCTGCACGCACAACAGTTTCGAAGATGCCAAAGCGTACGGCTTCAAGAACAAGTTGATTATCGTGTCCGCGGAGACGGCGGGTAACGGTTTGTACAACTTCATCGTCCCCCTCCGAGCGTACTACCGACCCCGGAAGGAGCTTAACCCCATTGTGCTTCTGCTGGACTACCCGTAAGTTGCTCTCCAAAGCTGCAACCCTTTTGAATGTACCTCTCCTCTTAAATACGTTTTTTTTTTTGGACTCTTGGTCCCAAAGAACTATCTTGATGTGAGTTGAGGAGTTTCATTTACACAAATGTAGTGCATTGACGCCATCTTTTGGCATCTTGCTACCTTGGAACTACGTCAAATTGAATTGAGGTTCTTCATTCACACAAACATAGTGCTTTGATGGCATCTCGGGGCTTGAAAAAATACATATGTATATTTGATGTGAGTTGAGGAGCTTCATTTACACAAATGTAGCGCTTTGACACCATCTTACAGCATCTTGTTGTCGCGGCAAATTGGGGGGCTTCGTTTAGGAAAACAGTGCTTTGATGGGATTTTGGTGTCTAAAAAAAAATATCTATCCAATGTGAGTTGAGGAACTTCATTTACACAAATGTAGCACTTTAGCACCATCTTGTGACATCTTGCTGCCCTGGAACTTGGTCAGATTGAATTGAGGTGCTTCATTCAGAAAAACATAGTGCTTTGATGTCAACCTGTTGTCTAAAAATTACATGCATATGTGATGTGAGTTGAGGAGCTTCATTTCGACAAATGTAGCACTTTAGCGCCATCTTGCTGCCCTGGAACTAGGTCACATTGAATTGAGGTGCTTCATTCAGAAAAAAAACAGTGCTTTGATGTCAACTTGTTGTCTAAAAAAATATATGCGTATGTATGTATGTATGTATGTATGTATGTATGTATGTATGTGTGTGTGTGTGTGTGTGTGTGTGTGTGTGTGTGTGTGTGTGTGTGTGTGTGTGTGTGTGTGTGTGTGTGTGTGTGTGTGTGTGTGTGTACCGGAATATAAGGCGCACCCCAAATGAATAGTGTATTTTCAAAATTCTTCCATATATAAGGCGCACCGTTGGGAAATGGAGTCGATGGATCATGATGGTAGTTGCGAGACCTATTGTGGTTACTTCACATATAAGGCGCACCTGCGTATAAGGCGCAGGATCATCTTTTAAAGAAAATGAAGGCTTTTGGGTGCGCTTTATACACCGGAATATGAGGTACATGAATAGGGTGCTAATACTTCAGGAAGTTCCTCTGAAAATATCTCAAGATATCTCCAAAAGTGATCCTTGATTCATACTGTTTGCTAACCGTTGATGTTTCCTGTTTACCTCAGCCCTGACAACCACTTCTTAGAGGCCATTTGCTGCTTCCCGATGGTCTACTTCATGGCCGGCACCATTGACAAGTATGTGGCGGGGTCATGTTCAAAACATGCTCCTAATCATGCATCGCTGACCATCCATCATCAACCCGTTTTACTTACGAACGCCAACAAGCTAACATTTTCGGGATATGTCACTGCTAACTCTTTATTATTTAACTCTTTATTATTTAACCCATTAGATCAAGTCAACAAATTGTAATTAAACATTCAAGAGGAGATCATTTGTTTCATGGTGAACTGCAGTAACTCATTCACTGCCAGACAATGTACAAAAATGTGTCCACTCCAGTGCCAGGGTTTTTGTCATTGTCACTCAAATTTCAGGGTCCACAGAATATTGAGTTGTAGGACGACATAAACATTCAATGCAGCGTAAGAAATCTTAGACTTTCTTCTTTCAACAGAAAAAAAAGAGTCAATTCCTAAGTTATATGGGTCTGGAGTTATCTGAGCTTGAAATGCGGGCGGCTGTACAAAATACAATACAATACATACACATTGATTTTTATAGTGTTTTAACAACAACTGAAAATGTAACAAAGCGCTAACGTGGGAAAAAAAGTGAAACTCTGCCCCCTCGTGGAAGGGAAAAAACATTGCCATAGGTCTGACCAGCGCTTTATCTGCACCCCCGGCCGGAAAAACCAAAACCTGAACACATTCGGTCGGGAATGGCGGTCCACGTCATATTATCAATACATTCGTGGATTTGCACTGAATGAGTTAAAAATGAACCATTGTTTTACGAAAAAATAAAAATAATAATGACAAATGTAGTCATAAAAAAAATGTTTTTTTTCAGTTTAGACAACCTGCTACAGTGCGGAATCATCTACGCTGACAATTTGGTGGTCGTGGACAAAGAGAGCACCATGAGCGCCGAGGAGGACTACATGGCTGACGCCAAGACCATCGTCAATGTCCAGACGATGTTCAGGTACATTGGGAAAAAAAAAAACAAGTACAGTGATACCTCGGCTTACGAACACTTTAGTTTACAAACTTTTCACCTTACAAACATTAAATTTGCGAGAATATAATCTTGGCATTCAAACTTGTTTTTGGCAAACGAACCAAACCACACGGAGCGCCTTGGTGGCTGGCGGACGAGTTTTCCACACCCCCTTTGAGTGCAGGCGTGGTTTGTTATCGAGTGGAGTACTTTTGCTATAATGGGACCGAAAAAGACTCCACCACAGGCTAGTTTTAAGCCGAAGAGGACACAAAAGAAAATTACGGTCGAGCAGAAGAAAGCGATCATCGAAAAACACAAACAAGGTGTGCGTTTGTGTGACTTAGCTGTCCCAGTACCATTACGCTAAGTCGACCATTTCTACCATCCATTGACAACTACCATCACAAAGGTAAATAAAATGATTTTATTATACTGTAGTGTATTTATTTAATTACAATACCATAGCACTTTTATTATATATCAATTAAGGTATATTTTGTGTACTTTTAAGGCTTACCTAGTCGCAAATTGTGTTTTTTGGGGACCTGGGAACGGATTATTCTCATTTTAATGGTTTCTTATGGGAAATAAATGTTTGGAAGACGAACTTTTTGCCTTACACACACTTTCTGGGAACCAATTAAGATTTTGAACTGAGGTATTACTGTACATCGCAACAAACGGTAAAATACCTGTGGACCTCGCTTTCACCGATGTCATCCGATGTCTTCAGACTGTTCCCGAGTCTCAGCATCATCACCGAGCTCACGCATCCATCCAACATGAGGTTCATGCAGTTCAGAGCCAAGGACTGCTACTCGCTAGCACTTTCCAAGCTAGAAAAGGTACGAGTGACCAAAAAAATAAAAATAAAACAGGAGCCTCCGCAAATCCAAGACAAGTCAATCTCATTTCATTGTGTACATTTTTTCAGATAGAACGAGATAAAGGCTCCAATCTGGCTTTCATGTTCCGGTTGCCATTCGCAGCAGGCCGGGTGTTCAGTATCAGCATGTTGGATACGCTTCTCTACCAGGTGGGAAAGCGTGCCGAGCTACCTGCTGCTAAGCGTCTCATTTCGTAAAAGCATTGAGACAACTCGAAATCTGATTGGTTAAAGCAACAATTTGGTCGACACATTTGATGCGACGGGGCCCGCAGAATTGATTGTGAAGGCGTCCAGGTAGATTTCTGAGGCTGGTAACAAATGATGGCTGAAATATGATTGGTTAAATGCTTAAATATGAAACGTCTTAAAGCAGCGCAACAGTCATGAAATAAAACTGAAAGACAATTTGGAATTATTTATGAAGATATTCATGGACAAAATACAATTAACAACAGTCCGTGATTCAGATATTTTTAGGCCAGCAGAGAAGGCTTTGCAGGCTTTGACGGTCTGCCGCTGAAAAATACAAATCCCAAGTGACTGCTGTGGCTACCAGACATGTTGCATAAACGTAGCATTAGCTTAAAGTGTCCTTGAGAGTTTTAAAAAGCGCTCATAAATAAAATGTATTATTACTATTATTATTATTACTATTATTACTATTATTATTATTATTATTATTATTATTATTACAGTAAAGTCTCGTTATATCGATATCGGATATATCGATAGTCCTGGTTATATCGATATTTTTTCGGACTCCCTTGAATATCGATATAACGAGACTTTACTGTATTATTATTATTATTATTACTATTACTATTGCTATTATTATTATTATTATTATTATTATTATTATTATTATTATTATTATTATTATGGGATAGCGGTCATAGACAAACGTATCAATAGCATTTACAATTATTATTATTATTATTATTATTATTATTATTATTATTATTAATTAAAAACTCTTAAGTTCATTTGTTACAATGTGCGTGTGCTTTTGTCTCTTTCTATATCGAGTAATATCATTTCCGTCTATCTTGACAGTCATTCGTGAAAGATTACATGATCGCTATCGCCAGACTTCTTCTTGGTCTGGACACGACGCCAGGTTCCGGGTATCTATGCGTTGTAAGTGCGATGATCACACAGACTTCTTAAAAAAAATATTTGCCACGTGCTAACGGCGTGCATTCTCTCCCAAAATTGCTTCAGATGAAGATCACAGAGGAGGACTTGTGGATCAGAACATACGGAAGACTCTTCCAAAAATTGTGTTCTTCAAGCGCCGAAATCCCCATCGGGATCTACCGCACTGAGTCGCACATGTTCTCCACATCCGAGGCGAGTTAGCTACCATGTGACAATGGATGGCTCGTGTTTACTTTGCGTTGTTATCACTCGCAAAAATATTTTCATTTTTCTGTGAAAATATGCTTGCTCATAAATATACCATAGGCAATGTTTTCTGAGCATCATGGCTTTTTTGTGTTTTTTTTTTGGGTGTCCAGCGAATAACTTTTCACCTTAATTTGACCTTGTCGAGCCTGAATTCGAGAGCAAAAATAATCTGTAAATGTACTGGACTTTTTTGTGAATTGTATAACAACTTTTTTTTTGCTTTTTATGCACCTATCAGAATCAGAATCATCTTTATTGCCAAGTATGTAGAACACACAAGGATTTTGTCTCTGGTTCCTTGATTCATTTTTATTTTTAATTTGATGTTTTTTATTTTTATTAGTTTTTTTCTTATTTTTGGTTTTATTAGTATTATTATTTTTTTTTTTTTATTTTGAATTTTTTGTTTTTAAATTTAGTATTTGTATCTTTATTTTATTTTTATTTGGTTTTATTATTTTTGTTTTTTTATTTGTATTTTTAATTCAATATTTAAGTTTTCATTTTTATTTTTTAACGTTATTTTTTTATTTTATTTCCATACATCCATCCATTGTCCAGACGGCTTTATCCTCATTTTATTTTTTTAAATGTATTTTTATTTTTGTTATTTTTTTTTTTTTTTAGTTTTTATGATTTGTTGTTTATTTGTATTTTAATGTAATTTTTAAGTTAGAATTGTTAATTTTTAATTTTAGTATTGTATTTATTTTATTTTTATTTGTATTACTTTTTATTTGTTTTTTTATTTGTATTTTTAATGTAATATTTAAGTTTTCTTTTTTATTTTTAATGTTATTTTTTTATTTTATTTCCATCCATCCATTCATTGTCCAGACCGCTTTACCCTGATTTTATTTATTTTATTTTTTTTTATGGTTTGTTTTATATTTGTATTCTTAATGCAATTTTTACGTTAGAATTTTTAGTTTTTAATGTTAGTATTTTTTTTATTTTTATTAGGTTTTAGTTTTGTTTTTTATTTGTATTTTTAATTTAATATATTAAGTTTTCATTTTTATTTTTTATTTTATTTTTTTATTTTATTTCCATCCATCAATCCATTGTCCAGACCACTTCATCCTCATTTTATCGTTTTCATTTTTTTAATGTATTTTCATTTTTATTTTTATTTGTTTTTATGATTTTTGTTTTTTTATTTTGTATTTTAATGTAATTTTAAGTGTGCATTTTTAATTGTTTAATTCTTTAATTTGTTCTTGTTGTTTTTTTATTAGTCTATTTATTGTTGTTGTTATTTTTAATGTAATTTTGAAGTTTTGATTTTACTTTTATATTTTAGTTTAATATTATTATTTTTATTTCCATCCATCCATCATCCAGACCACTTTATCCTCATTTTATTTTTTGTTTTTTAATGTATCTTTATTTTTGTTATTTTTATTTTTTGTTTCTATTTGTATTTTAATGTAATTTTTAAGTGAGAATTTTTAATTGTTTAATTTTTATATTTTTTGTTGTTTTTTTTATTCTTCTTTATTATTGTTTTTATTTGTAATTTTAATGTAATTTTTTATTTTATTTTTTTTATTTTAATTTAATATTATATTTATTTCCATCCATCCATCCATCCATCCATCGATTGTCCAGCCCACTTTATCCTCGTTTAATTTTTTTGTTTTATTTTGTTATTTTTATTTTTTTAGTTTTTATGATTTTTGTTTTTATTGTAATTTAATGTAATTTTTCAGTTACATTTTTTAATTGTTTAATTTTTATATTTTTTCTTTTGTTTTTATTAGTCTTTATTATTGTTGTTTTTATTTGTAATTTTAATGTAATTTTTAAATTTTGATTTTAATTTTTTGATTTTAATTTAATATTATTTTTTTTTAGTTACATCCATCCATGGTCCAGACCTCTTTATCATTTTATTTTTTTATTTTTTTGTTTTTTCTTTAATTATTATTATTATTATTATAATTATTTTTTTTTTGTGATTTATTTTTTATTTGTGATTTGTGATTTTTTTTATTTGTGATTTTTCATTTTTCATTTTTTTTCTCGGGGGGGGGGGGGGGGGTGAATGTGTGTTTGTCATTCTCTTATTTCTGTGTACGAACACAGAAATACGCTCTAAGCGTACATCAAATGTTCCCAAAATGGCGTTCCAACGTGTTCCTCACCATCCCAGTCTCAGGTGTCCATCAACGTGGAGCAAGCCGTGGAGCATCGCGACCGTAAGGAGTCATGGAAGGAGAAGACGGCTCACCGCAACTCCAGCGCCAGCGAGCAGTCGGAGCACCCGTTGCTGAGGAAGAAGAGCATGCAGTGGGCGCGACGGCTGAGCAGGAAGAACACCAACAAGCCCTCCAGCCGGGCCGAACGCATCTCGCAGCAGCGCCTCAACTTGTACCGCCGTTCCGAGCGCCAGGAGCTGTCCGAGCTGGTCAAGAACCGCATGAAGCACCTGGGCTTGCCCACCGTGGGATATGGTCAGTAAAATCACCATTTTGGGTTCTCGGGACCACATTGTTGCTTTTGTTGACCGATGAGTCACCATTGCATCATGAGTCTCATTCAGGAAACACAATATGACAGATTGGAGTTTCACATGAGAAATATGACTTTCATCTCAGAGAGTGGCGTTTAAAATTTGGATTGAATGATGTTGACATGATTGGCTGTGAATCGGGATACATATATCCTTTAAAAGTGGCATTTCATTTTACAGAACGAAAGCCTTCATTTGCAATTATATCCACAAAGCTAGAACATAGCTTTGCTGTTACACAGATTTTTTTGGAGCATTTTATCCATCTATCTATCTCTCTATCTATCTATCTATCTATCTATCTATCTATCTATCTATCTATCTATCTATCTATCTATCTATCTATCTATATCTATCTATCTATCTATCTATCTATCTATCTATCTATCTATCTATCTATCTATCTATCTATCTATCTATCTATCTATCTATCTATCTATCTATCTATCTATCTATCTATCTATCTATCTATCTATCTATCTATCTATCTATCTATCTATCTATCTATCTATCTATCTATCTCTAGCTCTCTATACAATACCATACAACACATATTGATTTATATAGCGCTTTAAAAACAGCTGAAGCTGCAAAAAAGCGCTTAACATGGACAGCTATCATATACAGGAAATAAAGTATCTGGCTATCTAGTGACCTAGCTGCCTATCTAGCGACCTAGCTACCCATCTGGCTATCTAGCTGTCTGTGTAGCTAGATGGCTAACTAGCCATCTATCTATCAAGCTAGCCATTTAGCTAGCTAGCTTGCCATCTATCTAGCTCGCTAACCATCTAGCTAGGTAGCCTTCTAGCTAGCTAGCTAGCCATCTATGTAGCTAGCTAGACATCTATGTAGCTAGCTGGCCATCTATGTAGCTAACTGGTCATCTGGCTAGATAGCTAACCATCTAGCTATCTAGCCATTTATGTAGCTAGCTAGCCATTTATCTAGCTACCCATCTGTCTAGCTAGCTAGCCATCTATCCAGCTGGCTAGTCATCTATCTAGCTTGTTAACTAGCCAACTATTTAGCTAACCATCTATCTAGCTAACCATATATCTAGCTAGCTAGCCATCTAGCTAACTAGCTAGCCATCTATCTAGCTAGCTAGTCATCTATGTAGCAAGCTAGTCATCTAGATAGATAGATAGATATCTAGCTGCCTAGCTAAGTAGCTAGCTATCCGTTTATAGCTAGCTCGCCATCTATCTATCTAACTAGCAATCTCTCCATCAAGCTAGCCATCTCTCCAGCTATCTAGCCATCTATCTAGCAATCTAGCCATCTAGCTAGCTACCTATATACATACAATTGCTTAATGTTACTAATCTTATTTAGATGAGGAGACGAGACATTATAACAAATCCCCTGACAGCAAAAAAAATACTTTTTTTAATGATGCTGTCACGATTCAATATAGTCCCGTTTCACAGTAATTTCAACAAATGTTTAGATTTTTATTTATTCTTGTGGAACTCCAATCTGTGTTTGTATTTGTTTGTCTCATCTCATGGCCTTTTGGGACATGCCTGTCTTCATGGCATCCACTCATAGTCCACCGGCATCAATTTCATCAACCACTTTACGTAAAAAAATGAAGAAAAAAAAACATATATGCAGTCATACGCCACCCATCATCAAAGTCACGTCCACTTCGGGTTTCCACTGGTCCATTAAGTAAATTTTTGAATTATGCCTGCCAATAATTTTAATTGATACATGAATAATAAATAAAATAAAATAAAAACAATAACAAACAAAAAGCACATTCCAGTCATAATCGCTACATCATTACAGACATTTTCAGCCCTTTAAATTGTTCTGTAATTTCTAAATCAATCAATAAAAATAACACCTGCGGCCAGATCAATAGGAACACAAACAGGAAGTGAGGCGAAACTTCATGATAAACTTTTTTTAATCACCTTTTTATTGCAAAAATGTTAAACAAAAATTGTTGCCCACGATATTGCACATCTGGGAACTCCTATAAGAAAATGTGTATTAAATTACAAATAATAATAATAATAATAATAATATATTTCATTTTTAAGCGCCTTTGAAAACTCTCAAGGTCACTTGATGAAAGTCACAGGATCGAGTTTCTTCCTGTAGGTGTGCAGCGGCAGCAACACGCGCCAAACGTTCACTCAACCCGGAAGTAACTGAAATAGATAGCAAGCTAGCGAGCGAATAGATAGCTAATAGCTAGCAAATAGCTATCTATTAGCTCGTGAATATTCGACACCTGTAGAAACCCTGCAACATGTGGATGCATCACGCCTCTCTGTTTTTTGTTTTGCCTTGACATCTGCTCACATTTTCACTTCAAGCTGTGTCACACTTCCAAAACAAACTGAAGTTAAAAATAATAATAACAATAATAATACATTTTTTTTATGAAGAAGCCTGATGCCAGATGTGTCGTGCTGGCTAAATCTTGTGTAATTGTGTCGCTCACGCTGCTTCCAGGGAGAAGCCCAAACGCTCCTGACCTTCTGAGTTAGAATCCACCACAGATGAATCATTTGGAAGTGCACACTGAAGCATGGCTTCTTCTCATTTTATTATATACAGTGATACCTCGGTTTACAAACCCCTTGACTTACGAACTTTTCGGTTTACGAACGTTAAATGTATGAAAATTTTACATTGGCATACGAACTTTTTTTCGGGATACACACGAAGCTGACACAATGAGTGATGTTTCGTTCGCGAACGAGCCTGTTCTAACAAGAAAATGGCAGCCGGCTTGTTTTGGTCCTCTATTCTCCGCCCCCAGTCTTTGGTTCAAGCCATGTGATTGGTCAGGAACGCAGCAGTGAGGGGATGTGGTTTAAACAAAGAGACAAGCAGACGACAGAGTGACAAAATGGATATAAAACAGTAAAATTTTGACTTGTTTCAACTTTGATAGTTCAAAGGCAGAGTGTAAACTGCAAGGTTAAAATATCCCATCAATCAGGCTCTACAAATAACCCGCACAAGCCATCTGTACACTTGATGCAAAAAGCTATCGACCCAGCTAAACAGAACACAAATGATGAGGAACAAGGTAAAATTATCGCAGCGAAAGCACCTACAAGGGTCATTCCTTAAGATGGTGAACGAAGACGGCTACGTTCCTCATCAAGTGTTTAATGCTGATGATACTCCATTCCATCAAAGCCATGAACAACCATCACAAAGGTAAATAAAACAACTTTATTATACAGTACAGTTTATTTCTTTAATTATAGTACCATAGCACATTTATTATACATAAAATAAGGTATATTTTGTTTAGTTTTAAGGCTTAGAAAATTAGAAAGTAGAAAATTATGTTTTATGAGGACCTCAGTGGGAACGGATTATTCTCATTTTAATGGTTACCTATAGGAAATTATTTTTTGGGATACACACATTTCGCCTTACACACTCTATCTGGGAACCAATTAAGTTCGTAAGCCAAGGTATCACTGTATATTATTATTTTGTTTGCATCTTCTCACCCGTTGAACCTTTCTTATGCTCAAAAGCATTTGCAGCCTGCTTGATTTTTTTATTTCTATTTCCTTTTCCTCCTCCTACTTCTCTTTTTCTCTCTCTGACTTTTCTCTCCCCCTTTTCTCACACCTCCCCTCATAGAGGATGTTTCTAATCTCACCGCGAGCGATGTGATGAATCGAGTAAATCTAGGATATTTACAAGGTAACGTGTGCGCGCGCACACGCGTCCGCCATTTCTCCACTCGGCTTGTGAGTGTGAAAAACGTGTGCGTGTGTGGGCGAAAGGAGCTCATCCTTTCACCAGCATCCTCCTTTTTTTGACTCTATGTGTGAGCTTCACGTTGACACTTGTGTGGCTTAAGTTAACCGTGAATACCGTTGCTCAGAGTTGCAGGACATATCAGAGCAGCCGTATACAGACGGGAGCCGGCCGTCAGGTTAGCCGGTCCATCCACTCTATTGTATTGCATGCGTGAGAGCGTGCGTGAGAGTGGGTGTTTGTCCAATGTGGATCAGCGTTAGGTATTTATGAGAGGTCATCTTGGGGGATATGATTCAGGATTACCTCGGACACGCTCTTTTGCATGGCACGGGCATGACTGAAACATTTGTGATGCAATGCTCTCACACATCAGTTATGATTTGCAAGGTGGTGGTGCACCCCAAAAATGCAGGCGGGGGGAGTCGGGTGTATTTGACAAATTGTATGTAATAAAGTCAGCAGGACCAAAATCTCAAACAACAGTCTTTACAACAAAATGTCCAAAGTAGCAAACAAAACCATGAGTAAAACATGACAAGACGAAACAAACCTAAAAGGATGAAACAAACAATGACACGACACGGAATGGTCGTGCCGTGAGTCCTTTTAACTGCCACTGATTAAAACGACCAACACCTGCGCACCTGCAGGCGGGGACCTACAGCGCCAACCGTTGGTCTCAAAACGAAACGTGACACGGGTTAACTATTGAAGCGCTCTCACACATTACCACTACGACTTCGCAACACATTTTTTTGCTCATTGGCTCATGCTGTTTGTAATTTGGGACATTTGTCACTAGTCTTTTGTCGACATCATTAATTTGCACCTTGTTCCTGGAAACTCTCACATACACGACTGAATATGTTTACAAAAAAAAATCCTGAAATGATCTCACACTAAAATTCTCTCAGTGCTGAAACACACACCAATGAAATGTATTTGACCAACACACACTACTGAAACTCTCACACACTCACACACAAAATGCACTCTCACTTGCAGAAGAAATTCCCTCTCACACATACTTGACGTTCGCTCCCACAGTACCGCACTGCACTCTCACACACACATAGAAACAAATTCTTCAAAATATTCCTCTCGTCTTTGATATTTTTTTTCACTCTCACACACAGTTTAAATGCTCTCCCATATTAAATACTCGACACGCATCACAATGAAATGTCGTGATTCATGCGCAGTAGTGTGTCTGAGAGCTAATCCTGATTGATGCCCCCGACTGCCCTTCATGGTTAGCTCAAGCAGCCAGTTTCTCACTTTCCTGTCACTCTCTCGATTTCTTTCTCTGGCTTCTCCGCATTATGCGCACATGTGTGAGATGGCGCCCGCCAACCCTTCCCCCCCCCACTAAAAAAAAAATGTGGCTTGTTTTCCTGGAGCAGAACGCATAATGGCCTCTTGGATCTCACACACAAAACAGGCATTGACTGACTGGTTGTCAATCAAGTATTCATATGCACTCTCACATTTATGGATAATTTTGACCTTAGATTACATTGGATGAGCCTTTGTTTGTCTCACAGTGGAGAAATTGACATTTCATAGCAGCAAAATCAAAATACAGGAGCTGCTGTAAAGGCAGCTACTCTCGCGGCGTCATCTTGAAGTCAAGAAAACAAAATAACTAATAATAATGATGATGCTATTAATAATAATAATAATAATAATAATACTTGTCATTTATGAGCGCCTTTTAAAACACAGTCACAGGATACGTTTTTTTGTGGGTGAGCAGCGGCAGCCACATGCGCCAGCGTTCACGCAACCCCATTAACTCAAATAGATAGCAAGCTAGCTAGCTAGCGAATAGATAGCTAATAGCTATCGAATAGATGGCTAATAGCTAGCGAATAGATAGCTAATAGCTAGCGAATAGATAGTTATTAGCTAGCGAATAGATAGTCAATATATAGGCAGTTATAATCTGGTTTACTGGTGCACAACAACATATCGAAATGTAGGCTACTAGCAATGTAAACAACAAGTAAGGGGAGTAAATATGGAGGTTTTTATTTTGATACAAATAAAAACAAGCATGTACATGTATTCTTAAGTCACTCTCGCGGCGCCATCTTGAAGTCAAAAACAAAACAAAAAAACTAATAATAATAATAATACATTTCATTTATAAGCACCTTTCAAAACTCTCAAGGTCACTTTACAGTTACAGGATCAGTTTTTCTGTGGTTGAGCAGCGGCAGCCGCATTAACTCAAATAGATAGCAAGCTAGCTAGCTAGCGAATAGATAGCTAATAGCTAGCGAATAGATAGCTATTCGCTAGCGAATAGATAGTCAATATATAGCCAGTTATAATCTGGTTTACTGGTGCACAACAACATATCAAAATGTAGGCTACTAGAAATGTAAACAACAGGTAAGGGGAGTAAACATGGAGGTTTTTATTTTGATACAAATAAAAACACAAGCATGTACATGTATTCTTAAGTCATCATAAATATAAAAAAAAAATGAATATTTGGGCAAATACATCGAGAAAATGACACAAATGGATTTGCTGACCAATTTTAATTGAGTGGATTTTTTTTGTCTGCTACAAGCTAAATGTTGAACGCAGACACGAATCTGTACCATCCATTGACGAAAACAGTTTCCATCCCGCGTAAATCCGCTTCAATTCCAAGTCGCGACAGGCTTTGTTCAGTCTCCGAACAAACATCTCTGACACACATACCATCTCCATTTTTAAAAACAAAACAAGCACAATCTGGTTCTAAATTCACCAAAGTTCCTATACCAAACAAACTTCTCAATTTCAAGCCATTGTGGCTCAATAAGATTCGGCACTCTGATCCAAAATGGCGTCTTCAGCCCTCAGTTTCCAGATGCCTTCTGTTCCATTAGCTTGTTTATTTTAATTTCTTGATTTTAAATCGTCTTTCCAACGTTTGGTTCAGTCTTGACGGATGCTGGAGCATGAACATGTGTGTGCGTGACGTGTGTGTCGGCATGGCGACCGACCTCTCGCCCTCGCCAGATGGAGTCAGATCTGATGATGATGAAGATGATGATGATGATGTGCGGCTACGGGCGCTGTATGCATGTTTCAAGCTGCGCATGCGCCTTTGGTTGCCTTTCGCTAACCCACCCCACGCGTCAGTAACGCTTGTCTTTCTCCCGCGCTGCCCCCCCCCTCTCATTCACACTTTGTCTTTGTAAAGAGCCACAAGCAGGTGGGTTGTCGTGGAGACGCGTGGAACCTATTTGACAAACGTAAAAAAAAAAAATGACAAAACACATTTGAAAATATTCAAATTAGCTCCTCCCCACGACGATAAAGCTAGTACATGCACACATACTGTATTAAAGATACATCCAACGGAGAAAAAAAAACATCAAATTAATGAGACGGTATCAACAATGAATAAAAATGATTTTCTTTCATTTTTAATATTTTTTTCTTGCCCTGATGTAAATGAATTGAAATAATATGTGATATTCCTGTTCATTGATGTCCTGTATATAGACGCTCCCCTACTTACAAACATTCGAGTTAAGAACATTTTTGTAGTAACATATGTAGTATTTTTGCCAGTTGTACAGATCTTTATGGAACATATATTTTATTCAATGTTTATTTTTTTTAGTACAAACCAATACAGACGCTCCCCTACTTACGAACAACGGTACATATGAACATTTTTGTAGTAACATATGTAGTATTCTCGCCAGTTGTACAGATCTTTATGGAGCATATGTTTTATTCAATGTTTATTTTTATAGTCGAAACCAATACAGGCTTTCCCCTACTTACGAACAACGGTACATATGAACAATTTTGTAGTAACATATGTATTATTCTCTCCAGTTGTACAGATCTTTATGGAGCATACATTTTATTCAATGTTTATTTTTTTAGTACAAACCAATACAGACGCTCCCCTACTTACGAACAACGGTACATATGAACATTTTTGTTGTAACATATGTATTATTCTGTCCAGTTGTACAGATCTTTATGGAGCATATATTTTATTCAATGTTTATTTTTTTAGTACAAACCAATACAGACGCTCCCCTACTTACGAACAACGGTACATATGAACATTTTTGTAGGAACATATGTAGTATTCTCGCCAGTTATACAGATCTTTATGGAGCATATATTTTATTCAATGTTTATTTTTTTAGTACAAACCAATACAGACGCTCCCCTACTTACAAACAATGCTACATGTGAACATTTTTGTCGTAACATATGTAGTATTCTCGCCAGTTGTACAGATCTTTATGGAACATATATTTTATTCAATGTTTATTTTTTTAGTACAAACCAATACAGACGCTCCCCTACTTACGAACAACGGTACATGTGAACATTTTTGTAGGAACGTATGTAGTATTCTCACCAGTTGTACAGATCTTTATGGAGCATATGTTTTATTCAATGTTTATTTTTATAGTCGAAACCAATACAGATACTCCCCTACTTACGAACAACGGTACATGTGAACATTTTTGTAGTAACATATGTAGTATTCTCGCCAGTTGTACAGATCTTTATGGAGCATATGTTTTATTCAATGTTTATTTTTATAGTCGAAACCAATACAGACGCTCCCCTACTTACGAACAACGGTACATATGAACAATTGTGTAGTAACATATGTATTATGCTCTCCAGTTGTACAGATCTTTATGGAGCATATATTTTATTCAATGTTTATTTTTTTAGTACAAACCAATACAGACGCTCCCCTACTTACGAACAACGGTACATATGAACATTTTTGTAGGAACATATGTAGTATTCTCGCCAGTTATACAGATCTTTATGGAGCATATATTTTATTCAATGTTTATTTTTTTAGTACAAACCAATACAGACGCTCCCCTACTTACGAACAACGGTACATATGAACATTTTTGTTGTAACATATGTATTATTCTGTCCAGTTGTACAGATCTTTATGGAGCATATATTTTATTCAATGTTTATTTTTTTAGTACAAACCAATACAGACGCTCCCCTACTTACGAACAACGGTACATATGAACATTTTTGTAGGAACATATGTAGTATTCTCGCCAGTTATACAGATCTTTATGGAGCATATATTTTATTCAATGTTTATTTTTTTAGTACAAACCAATACAGACGCTCCCCTACTTACAAACAATGCTACATGTGAACATTTTTGTCGTAACATATGTAGTATTCTCGCCAGTTGTACAGATCTTTATGGAACATATATTTTATTCAATGTTTATTTTTTTAGTACAAACCAATACAGACGCTCCCCTACTTACGAACAACGGTACATGTGAACATTTTTGTAGGAACGTATGTAGTATTCTCACCAGTTGTACAGATCTTTATGGAGCATATGTTTTATTCAATGTTTATTTTTATAGTCGAAACCAATACAGATACTCCCCTACTTACGAACAACGGTACATGTGAACATTTTTGTAGTAACATATGTAGTATTCTTGCCAGTTGTACAGATCTTTATGGAACATACATTTTATTCAATGTTTATTTTTTTTTAGTACAAACCAATACAGACACTCCCCTACTTACGAACAACGGTACATGTGAACATTTTTGTAGTAACATATGTAGTATTCTCGCCAGTTATACAGATCTTTATGGAGCATATATTTTATTTATTGTTTATTGTTTAGTACAAACCAATACAGACGCTCCCCTACTTACGAACAACGGTACATGTGAACATTTTTGTAGGAACATATGTAGTATTCTCGCCAGTTGTACAGATCTTTATGGAGCATATATTTTATTCAATGTTTATTTTTTTAGTACAAACCAATACAGATGCTCCCCTACTTACAAACAATGCTACATGTGAACATTGTTGTAGTAACATATGTAGTATTCTCTCCAGTTGTACAGATCTTTATGGAGCATATATTTTATTCAATGTTTATTTTTTTAGTACAAACCAATACAGACGCTCCCCTACTTACGAACAACGGTACATGTGAACATTTTTGTAGTAACATATGTAGTATTCTCGCCAGTTATACAGGTCTTTATGGAGCATATATTTTATTCATTGTTTATTTTTTAGTACAAACCAATACAGACGCTCCCCTACTTACGAACAACGGTACATGTGAACATTTTTGTAGGAACATATGTAGTATTCTCGCCAGTTATACAGATCTTTATGGAGCATATATTTTATTCAATGTTTATTTTTTTAGTACAAACCAATACAGACGCTCCCCTACTTACGAACAACGGTACATGTGAACATTTTTGTAGTAACATATGTAGTATTCTCGCCAGTTGTACAGATCTTTATGGAGCATATATTTTATTCAATGTTTATTTTTTTCATACAAACCAATACAGACGCTCCCCTACTTACGAACAACGGTACATATGAACATTTTTGTAGGAACATATGTAGTATTCTCTCCAGTTGTACAGATCTTTATGGAGCATATATTTTATTCAATGTTTATTGTTTTAGTACAAACCAATACAGACGCTCCCCTACTTACGAACAACGGTACATATGAACATTTTTGTAGGAACATATGTAGTAATCTCGCCAGTTGTACAGGTCTTTATGGAGCATATGTTTTATTCAATGTTTATTTTTATAGTCGGAACCAATACAGACTTTCCCCTACTTACGAACAACGGTACATACGAACATTTTTGTAGGAACATATGTAGTATTCTCGCCAGTTATACAGATCTTTATGGAGCATATATTTTATTCAATGTTTATTTTTTTAGTACAAACCAATACAGACGCTTCCCTACTTACACACATTCGACTTACGAACAACGGTACATACGAACATTTTTGTCGTAACATATGTAGTATTATCTCCAGTTGTACATGTACACATCTTGATGGAGCATATATTTTATTCAATGTTTATGTAATGAATCAAAATAATTTGTGATATTCCTGTTGAATGATGTCCTGTATACAAACGCTCCCCTACTTACGAACATTTGAGTTGCGAACATTTTTGTAGTACCATATGTAGTATTCACTCCAGTTGTAAATGTACACATCTTTATGGAGCTATATTTTATTCACTGTTTAGTTTTTAGTACAAACAAATACAGACTCTCCCCTACTTACACACACGACTTACGAACAACGGTACATATGAATTAACATTTTTGTAGTAACGTGTAGTATTCTCTCCAGTTGTACATGTACACCTCTTTATGGAGCATATATTATTTTCAATGTTTATGTTTCAGTACAAACCAATATAGACGCTCCCCTACGTACGAACATTTGAGTTACAAACAACAGTACATAAAATAATTTCTGTAGTAACATATGGAGTATTCTTTCCAGTTATACATGCACATATATTTATAGAGCATCTATTTTATTCAATGTTTATGTTTCAGTACAAACCAATACAGGTTAGTTATACAAGCCTTAAACATATATTCCATAGAAAATATAGCACTAAAGCAACTTAGGAACAAATTCACCTTATGAATGACTGTCCTTAAGGTGAATTAGTTTGTAAGTTGGGGAGCGTCTGAACTACTCCTTATGGATGTTCATTCATGGCAGCGCATCATGTCACGATGTCGGCGCTTTGATTTTCTTTTTCTTCCGTCATGTGACGACGAGCAGTGCCGTTGTTATGCTGGGAGAAGTTGGGGCGACGCCCTCCTTCTCCCAACGAGCCACCCTGAAACCCGTTTCCGGTTTTCTCTCCGCAGATGAAATGAACGACCACCAGAATACGCTCTCCTACGTGCTCATCAACCCGCCTCCGGATACCATGCTCGAGCTTAATGATATCGTGTAAGAAAGCCGCCAAAATATTTCTGACAATCATTATTTTTTTTAGACGTGTTTATTTCATTCATATATTTATTTATGTATTTATTCATTTGTTTAAGTACTCCGCCATTGGTTGATCAGCTCATCATTATTTTTTTTTCCCGACATGTTTATTTTATATATTAATTTTTTTATTTGTTTATTTTAAATAATGCACTGTTTAATAATCAGCTGATTATTTTTTTGTCGACATGTTTATGTATTTATTTATTGTAGTTTTAGTCCGCCATTGATTGATTGACAAGCTCATCATTTTTTTCTCCACGTTTATTTATTTATTTAAATAGTATATGTGTGTGTGTGTGTGTGTGTGTGTGTGTGTGTGTGTGTGTGTGTGTGTGTGTGTGTGTGCGTGTGCGTGCGTGTACGTGGGTGTATGTGTGTGTATACGTGTTTATACGTGTGTATATCTGTATATACACGTGTGTGTGTGTGTATATATATATATATATATATATATATATATATATATATATATATATATATATATATAGTAAAGTCTCGTTATATCGATATCGGATATATCGATAGTCCCGGTTATATCGATATTTTTTCGGACTCCCTTGAATATCGATATAACGAGACTTTACTGTATATATATATATATATATATATATATATATATATATATATATATAAAATTTTTATTTATTTATTTTAATTTTAAGTAGTGTGTCATTGATAAACTCATTATTTTTTAGACATCTTTATTTTACTTGTTTTTTTTTTGTTTGTTTTTATTTATTTGTGTACATATTTATTTATTTTAAGTAATCCACCACAAGTTGATCACCTCATCATTATTTTTTCTTGACATATTTTATTTATTATTTTTTTAATTGTTTATTTTAAGTACTGCACCGTTAATTGATCTGCTCCTTATTTTTTTAGATGTGTTTATTTTATTTATTATTTTTTTTTTTTTTTTTTTTAATTTATGTACTTATTTTTATTTATTTTTAGTCGGATCGCAAGCTCAACTTGAGGACTCAACAAGTGGACTTTCTTCTCGTTCGCAAACTGAGTGGAGTAACGTTTTTTTTTTTTTTCTCTTTTCTTCCCAGATACATCATCCGTTCCGACCCGCTGGCGCACATGCCCGACGAATCACAAATTGGCCAGAGTCGGACCACTCGGAACCAGACGCACTTTGTCTCAGAAACCAGAGACGAGACGCACCTATGAGCTGATAAGCTACACAAACACACATAAAACACACACATACACGGACGTTTGCGACAGAGCCGGCGCATACGATTGCGGAAGGATGCATGAAGAGTGCCTCGACATCCTCGACATGTCGATACCACACCTCGCTTCGGCTACTAACACTGGAGGACAGCCGTGGAGGGGTTAAATTCGGCCCACGTGGCCTTTCTACGGTAATTAATCTGCTTTGCCGTTCTATTCTTAAAAAAAAAAAAAACTCAAACCTCACAGAAACTGTTCTGAAAAAGCCCCAATCAATACCCCTAAATATTGGATTGGATTGGATGTACCTTTATTCGTCTCACAGTTGAGAAATTTACATTTCACAGCAGCGTCACGTCGCTAAAACACATCCATCCATGTGGCTGTAATATCCACGATTCGGTGCGGAGGATAAAGAATATATGTCTGTGAATACAGTTATATTTGTTTTTTTTTCAGTGTAGGGACATTTTCGGCTCATCCTAAAATGTCCCTCATTAGCCCGATATCGCTACCACTCTGTAAGTATTATTTTTATTTAAACTGCACACGCACGCTTTGTGCCCTTGTGCCTTGCGACCATCAGGGCAGCTGACATTCAAATCCCCCCGATTTTAACATTCACGCATTTCCTCCTAATTTTTCTATTCAAACTGCAACTTTGGAGTCAACGTGACATTGGAGGAGCACAAAATATCTTACGCCACCTTCCCTGTAGGGGGCGCCATTGACTAGTAAGGAAATGGACAATAGTTGCCGTGACGTCATGGTAGGTTGGTGTATTGTGATTCAATGGTGACTGACTGGTCGCCTTGGCAACAACCTGTATTGTGGGACTGTGTTGGAGCACTGGAAATGTTTACGGAACTCTCGATCGGAATCACACATTTGAGAGGAAAGACTGAAATGGCGCTTATCAGCCATGTGTGTTTTGTTTATTTTTGTTTCGAAACATAATTTTGGCTGTGCAAACGAGGAAAAAAAACACGACAGTACAGTGATACCTCCGTTTACGAACTTTTCAGTTTACGAACGTTAAATTTATGAAAATGTTACCTTGGCATCCGAACTATTTTTCAGGATACACACGCGGCGCCACAATGAGTGATATGTCGTTCGCAAACGAGCCCGTTTTCCGAACAAGAAAATGGCAGCCGACTCATTTTTGTCCTCTATTCCCCGGCCCCAGTGTTCGGTTAAAGCCACGTGATTGGTCCAGAACACAGGAGTGAGGGGAGGTGGTTTAAACATTTAAGAGACAGGCAGACAACAGATAGAGTTTCAACTTTGATAGTTCAAAGGCAGAGTGTAGGCTGAAAGGTTAAAATATCTCATCAATCAGGCTCCACAAACAACCCGCACAAGCCATCTGTACACTTGATGCAAAAGCTATCAACCCAGCTAAACAGATCACAATTGATGAACTAGATACAATTATCACAGAGAAAGCACCTCCAAGACATCATTCCTCAAGATGGTGGAAGAAGAAGGTTACATTCCTCATCAAGTGTTTAATGCTGATGAAACCGGCCACTCCATTCCATCAAGCCATCAACGACCATCACAAAGGTAAATAAAACGACTTTATTATATAGTACAGTTTATTTCTTTAGTTATAATACCATAGCACATTTATTATACATAAAATAATGTATGGTTTGTGTATTTTAAGGCTTAGAAAATTAAAAGACGATGTTTTATGGGGACCTAAGAACGGATTATTCTCATTTTAATGATTTCCTATGAGAAATTAGTTTTTGGGATACACACTTTTCGTCTTACACGCTGTCTGGGAACGAATTAAGTTCGTAAACCAAAGTATCACTGTATTATTCAATGATTTAAATGTTTTTAAGTGTCCTCGAATGATTTGTGCCATTATTTATTTGTAAATACATTTTTGTACACTATGTGCCATTTTTCGTCCCTTTTAGGGAATATCAGAGCCTGGCCGGGGCTATCTTAGATTATTTTTGTCTCATCACGCGTATCATCTCAGTCTTTAATTTATTCACTGCCAGATGATGTGTATCTAGCTGGCTATCTAGCTAGCTGGCTACCTTGAGTTTTAAAAGGTGCTTATAAATGAAATGTATTTTTCTTTTTTTCATCAGAAAAAAATAGAGTTAATTACTAAGTTATGTGTGTCTGGAGTTATTTGAGCTGGAAATGGGGGCAGCTGTACAAAATACAATACAATGTGCTTTGTTCCAGCTTCAGTTGTTGTTAAAGTGCTTTATCAACCATTATGTGTTGTATTGTATTTTGTACTGCCGCCCTCATTTCAAGCTCAGATAACTCCACACCCTTATCACTCATAATAATTATAATATATTTCATTTCTAAGCGCCTTTCAAAACTGTCAAGGTCACTTTACTGTCACAGGATCAGTTTTTTAATGTGGGTGAGCAACGGCAGCCACGCGCCAGCGTTCACTCAACCTGGAATAACTTAAATAGATAGAAAGCTAATAGCGAGTTAATAGATAGCCAGATAGTTAGTTAAATAGATGGCCAACTAGCTACGCAGATAGCTAATTGATAGCTAGCCACATAGCTGCTGATGTCACCTATTATTTGAGTGTTTTGTGTGGATTTTTACTGAGAGGTAAAAACATAATCAACTTTAGCTATCAAAAATAGATAGCTGATAGCTAGCTAGCTAGCTAGCCAGATAGCCAAAAGCCTGCCAGCTAGATAGCTGCAAATGACATTATTATACTACTATTATTTGACTGTTTTGTATAGATTTTGATATACACGAATTTTCTGATGAAAAAAGAAAGTCTAAGGTTTCTAACGCTGCATTGAATGTTTATGTAGTCCTAAAACTCAATATTTTGTGAATTTTGGAATTCATGTGACAGTGACAAAAACCCTGGCACTGGAGTGGACACATTTTTAGCACATCGTATGGCAGTGAATGAGTTAATTGAATCCATAAAGTTGCATTTCACTTCAATTTTATATATGTATATATATTATTTTTTGCCCCGTGGTTAAACGTCCTCATGTCAGATGATAATCCAAGGTGCCATTATTTTATTTATTTATTTTATGTATTTAATTTACACCTTTGTTGTTAGTCTCGGTCAGGCTCTCAAATGTCTTTATTCTTTAACTTGAATCCTGACTGAGAACATAAGGTTTGTTTCGATGAAAAGGTTTCTTCAGCTGTCATCTGTACTTCTTTGAAGGTGTCGGACGTTTCGCTTCTTATCCAAGAGGCTTCGTCAGCGAACATTGTAAAAAGGAAAATTGTAAAGAGCAATGCATTGGGGAGACTATACAAATTCTTCAAAAAAACTTTATCAACATCGCAGGGATAGTACTAGTGGGCCTCAATCTGCAGTACATTTGCACCTAAAAGCTAGCAACCACTCATTTGACGACAATGAGGTTAAAATCTTAGCGAAAGAAAATAGATAGTTTGAAAGGAGAGTAAAAGAAGCTATTTTCATAAAACAGCAAAACCCTTCACTAGATATTTATGGTGGGGTGGGGTTCAATTTGGATCGTTCGTACAACAGACGTCTTTGACAACATAGGCTTATGTTGGGTCACCCGAAAGAGGTGTGTGTAAAAGTGATTGACACATTTTGTCATTAGCTAGCTATCTGGCTATCTCGCTAGCTATATATTTGCTATCTATAAGCTAGCTAGCTAGCTCTTGGTTATCTATTAGCTAGCTATCTAGATGGCTGTCGGTTGGCTAGCTAGCTAGCTATTTGAGTTATTGCGGGTTGAGTGAATGCCGGCGCATGTGGCTACCGCTGCTCCCCCACAGAAAAATTTATCCTGTGACTGTAAAGTGACCTTGATAGTTTTGAAAGGCGCTTAGAAATGAAATGGATTTTTATTTTTTATTTTTATATTTTTATTATTATTATTATTATTATTATTATTATTATTATTATTATTATTATTATTATTATATTATTTTTTATTAGTATAATTAGTATTATTATTATTCATAAAACAGCAAAACCATTCACTAAATCGCCATGGTGGGGTTCAATTTGGGGCAATCAGGCCAGTCTTAGACCCCATACTCAGGCAGGACAATAGAAGTAATCAGTCGGGACAATAGAAGTAATCAGTGTAGCCACAGGGAGTAGTCCTCTGCTCCCCCCAACCTGAGAGCAGGGACCAATCATATCAGAGTCTGGCACCGCCACGTCTGGACAGTAGGGATATATATATATATATATATATATATATATATATATATATATATATATATATATATATATATATAGGGCCTAAACTACCAGCAAAAATTTTAGTTCACTGACGAAGCCTCTTGGATAAGAAGCGAAACGTCCGACACCTTCAAAGAAGTACAGATGAGGGCTGAAGAAACCTTTTCATCGATGGACCAACTCCTGTACGACTGAGAGCTTACACAGACATAAGGTTTGTTTATTTATTGTGATGAAGTCTTAGCATCAACCCCCGCACCCCCTTTTTGCCCCCTTCTCCCTGTTTGTCTTGCGAGGAAACGTGAAAGAAAACTATTTTTGCACTAATGGAATATTTATGGCATGACCCTTTAATCTCTTCGTTCATCACTGCGCTTGTCTTTTTGCAAAAAAAAAAAAAACATGTCACACATTTTGTTTTCTTTTGCAGGCAAATACGAACGACAACAAAGTGGCAAGCATGCACGCAAGTTTTTATTGATTTATTTATTTATGTATTTATGTATTTATTTTTTGTATGGGGTAAGTGGTTAACTTTATCCAGTGGGTCCATTTTAACAGGTTTGGGGAGTTGAAATCATCCCAACATTCCACAATGTGAGAAGAAGGTTTCTTCAGCCGTCATCTGTACTTCTTTGAAGGTGTCGGACGTTTCGCTTCTTATCCAACTTGCTCTCAGGTTGGGGGGTGGGGGGGGGGGGGCAGAGGACTACTCCCTGCAGCTAGACTGATTACTTCTATTGTCCTTCCATGAGTATGGGGGTCTACAACTGGCCCGATTCCCCCATTTGATCTGGTATCACCTCATCAGCATAACTAAGCCTATGTTGCCTAAGAAATCGAACGATCTAAATTGAACCTCACCCCACCATGGCGATTTAGTGAAGGGTTTTACTGTTTTATGAAAATAGCTTATTTTACTCCCCTTTCAAACAATCTATGTTCTTTCGTCTGGACAGTAAGGATATAAATAGCAGTTAACCAGCAAAAATTTTAGTTTGCTGACGAAGCCTCTTGGATAAGAAGTGAAACACCTTCAAAGAAGTACAGATGACGGCTGAGGAAACCTTTTCATCGATGAACCACTCCTGTATGACTGAGACACAGACGTATTCCATTTCTCTCTACAGTCTTACATCGGGCACGTTCTAACGACTTAAAACAAAGAGCATGTTTTTTTGTTTGTTTTGTTTTTTAACGTATACAAGCTTGCTAAGAACAAATAACCGTTAGCCAATGTCGAAAGCGCCATTTGATACGTCGTCTTTCTAATAGGAACGGAGCGTGCATGTTGTTTACGTGTCGGTCATGTTTGCCACCTCAGTGTTTGACGACATGCATTTTGTACTGTTTTTTCTTATGATGGGGGGGAAAGGTCATGTTTGAAGGTCATGAAGAAATAAAAAGCTGCATGCAGCCACTTACAGTCAACGGGATTTTAATTTCACGCTTAAATTTCACACTATTACATTTGATCTTTGAAGAGGCTGTAATCACGTTTGAAAGGTGCTTACAAATTTATTGTATTATTATTATTATCATGAGTAATAATAATAACAATAATTATAATAATAATATTACATTTAATAAGTGCCTTTTAAAACTCTCAAGGTCACTTTACAGGATACGTTTCTAGCTGGGTATCTAGCTAGCTATCTAGCTAGCTATCTAACTCACAGGTGTCAAAGTCAAGGCCCGCGGGCCAAATCCGGCCCACCACATCATTTTTTTCGGCCCGCGAAAGCAAATCAAACTTGTTAAATTCCATGATGATTGCTAAAATCTGAGCCAAAATTTCATATTTTTGGATGTCAACCACAATAAAAGTCATTATTCTTGACTTCAGATTTGAAAACGAGTTATTCGTTAATTTGCTGTGTGCTCTATATGTAATATTTGAAGGGATTTAAACATTTTAATGGGTTCACTAAATTCAAGAGGAAACCCTAATTACAATGTGGCCCGCGGCAAAAAATGACTTTGACACCCCTGATCTAACTGGTTATCTATTAGCTATCTAGCTGTTAGCTTTTCTAGCTGGGTATCTAGCTGGCTATTTATTAGCTATCTAGCTATTAGCTTTTCCGGCTGGCTATGTATTAGCTAGCTTTGTATCTATTTGAGTTATTCCGGATTGAGTGAATGCTGGCACATGTGGCTGCCGCTGCTCACCCACAGAAAAAATGTCTCCTGTGACTGTAAAGTGACCTTGAGAGTTTTGAAAGCCGCTTAGAAATGAAATGGATTATTATTATAAATTTGAGATATTGTTGATTTCGTTTTTGTCATTAAATATCAGCAGTAATGTTAATGATAACAAATACAGTAAAGTCTCGTTATCTCGATATTCTCGGGAGTCTGAAAAAATATCGATATAACCGCACTATCGATATATCCGATCCTGCGCGCATGTAATTTTCTCCTTGCATTCATAGAAATAGTATCGTAATAAGCGGTACTATCGATATAACCGATATCGATATAACGAGACTTTACTGTATCGCTACTCGTAAAAAGCCAAGTCGACCACCGAGAAAACAAGTCCCTGCGAAAAGTCTCGAAGAAACAACAGTTCTGAGAAGACAAGTTCCGGTTAAGCGGAATTTTATTTTGAAATCAGTTAAATGAAACATTTTACTTCGAATGACTTCTACTGAGCGCATTTTACAAAGATTCCACCGCATATAGCTATATTTTACGTTTTAAGACTCGCGATTAATATTCCGGAAGTCTTGTTTTCCAGTTGGTGACGATGCCTGACGTCACGGAGGGAACGCCCCTGACCGAGACAGCGACACACAATGCATTTTGGGTACTTTTTTTGGTCTGAAAACTTCGTGTTGATCCGTGTTGATGGCGAAATAAGACGGAAACCGCATAAATAACGCGATGGTGAATCGTTGTGTGTTGCACCAAGACTACTATTTGATACTAGTTGACACACGTTCCCAGCAGACAAATCAGCTCATTTCCAACGGAGCTTTGCCGCCATCTTGTGCATTATCTGGGACGCTACATTGGAGTCCTGACGGCTCAAAATGACACGGACGGAATGACTTCTTTAATCGATTGCAAACATGTATGCTTTCCTCTTCAGAACTATTTGAATTATATTCATAACTGGATACGTCACAAGAAAGCATCTTCTATAAAACGTTTTTCTGATGTCAGTTAGAAAACAAAAAATGGTGTCGGTTGTCCTTTAAATCTCATAATATCTTATTGCCAAATAGGCTTCACATAAATGATGCCTTTATTGACATAAAGAGGTAGTGACCGGAATCCCACCCCCTGACTTTGCCCCCCTCCCATGTACAGTATAAATCTTCAACTGTCCTTGACTTTTAGGACCCGAGCCTCTCTCCTGTTTCATGATACTTGTTGCAACAATGGTGAGTTTGATTTGTGAAAGTCTTCAGCATGAGTGTTTGGATGATTCTTAGTAATCACATTTTCTGTCTGCCCAAGATAATACACACAACTGTGTTCTACTGAGATACACTTTGCATCGTTTGCTATTCAAAATATGGTTGTATTAACTGATTATATTATTTCCACTATGTAGCAGCTCATAGTTAATATTTGCATGTCGGTCTGTATATTGTTGGACATGTGAAAAATGTGTGTGTGTGTGTGTATATGTGTGTGTGTGTGTGTGTGTGTGTGTGCGTGTGTGCGTGCGTGTATGTGTGTCTGCGTGCGTGCGTGCGTGTGTGTGTGTGTGTGTGTGTGTGTGTGTGCGTGTGTGTGCGTGTGTGTGTGTGTGTGTGTGTGTGTGTGTATGTACACACACACACACACAACCCCTAACAAAATAAAGTCTGCCATCTCTCTTTCTTTTTTATTTTGCAAATGTCCCCATTGTGGGACGAATAAAGGATTTCTGATTTTGATTCTCTATCACTCTCCATATGTCAAAATCAGCCCCTCTCAAAATTTTATTTTGTAATCTAATATCTGTATTTTACAGCAATATTTCAGATCTTTTTTAATACTGTTTTTTCCCCATTTTTATGGGGCTAAACAGATATTTTTTCATTGATTTTATTTTATTTTTTAATTTACTATATATATATATATATTATTTTGTTATTATTTATTCTTTTATTTTATTATTTTTGTATTTTCTATTTTTTACTATATTTATTTATTATTTATTCTTTTACATTAGATTTTATTATATTTTCTATATTTTTACTTTATTTATTCTCTTACGATAGATTGTATTATATTTACCTTTTTTACTATATATTGTATATATATTTATTATTTATTATTAGTAGTAGTAGTATGTAATTAATATTATTTTATTTTATATGATTTTTATATTTTCTATATTTTGTCTATATTTATGTATTATTATCTATTATGTTACTTCCGGGTTGAGTGAACGCTAACGCGTGTGGCTGCCGCTGCTCACACGCAGAAAAAAAATATCCTGTGACTGTAAAGTGTCCTTGAGAGTTTTGAAAGGCGCTTATAAATGAAATTTATTATTATTATTATTATTAAATGTCATAAATTATTTTTCTTAACACCTTTTTTGTTAGAGGACCTACCTGTGTTTGGCTTTAGTGCTGTTAGCGGTGCTGTCACTGGCAAACGGACACTGCTATCCCATCGAAGTGGCCGAAGGTACAGTACGACACTGTAAATCAGGGGTGTCAAACTCATTTTTTTTTTTTGCCACGGACTACATTGTAGTTATGGTTTCCGTTATGAATTTGTGGAAGCCATTCGAATGTTTCATCTCCTCCACATATTACATATAGAGCGCACCACAAATTCACGAATAACTACTTTTCAAATCTGACGTCAAGAATAATGACTGTTATTGTAGTTTACATCCAAAAATAGGACATTTTGGTTAGGATGTTAGCAAGCATCGTGGAATTTTACAAGTTTGATTTGCTTTTGTGGGACGAAAAAAATCACGTGGCGGGTAAGATTTGGCCCCCGGGCCTTGACTTTGACACCTGTGCTGTAAATTTTGATTTCTCAATTTTCACAAACTCACTTGAATTGTTTTCCAATGTCTTTGGGGGTGCTTATGGGACGTCCACTTGCGCTATTTACGTATTTTGACAGGCACTGGAGCAACTTTGTAACTCCACTGCGTCAACACCGGCTTATGTCCATTACGATTAGCGCATTAATGCTACATGAACCGCGTCACATATGGCATCTGTTAAAATAGCTAAAGAAACAAATTTCGTTAAACAGCAATTAAAACTGTTCGTTTTCCTTCCGCGCTTTTAACTTTCGTCGTCTGTAATCTTTCATTATCGATATCTAGCGATAATCACTTTTGCATTTGTTTTGGTGCGTTCCAAAGTCGTGGGAGAGGATATTTCGGGCTTTTCCGTGATTCACCGGAAACTGCCGAAATGGCTCTCATCGAATATTCATTTACCCATGATGCATTGTATTATTTACATCGAACATGGCGTATGGTTGTAATATGGAGCGTTCGAACGTGACTGTCATTAAAGAATCTGTTTTAAATTAGATATCTAGCGTTAATCACTGTTGCATTTGTTTCGGTGCGTTCCAAAGTCGTGGGAGAGGATATTTCGGGCTTTTCCGTGATTCCCCGGAAACTGCCGAATTGGCTCTCATCGAATATTCATGTACCCATGATTCATTGCATTATTTACATCGAAAATGGCGTATGGTTGTAATATGCAGCGTTAGAGCATTACTAAAACTTTAAGACATTTAAAACAGGCAGAAAACAAGCATTCTCGTTTTTTAAGAAACGCACGAATAAGTCTGCGGTTGGTAGTGACAATTCGTCGCAGCAATCTGCTGTTAATAATTCGAATTTAGTGGCTAGTGGGAATCATTTCAAAATTGTTGAGGCATATTGGAAATCTTCAAAGCAAATAAAATTGTTTAAGTAAAAAATATCGTGACAAAATAAAATGTCATTTACATCATTCTTTCTCCCCATGCGTAGGTGAAGCACAATGCTTGGATCCGTCGGACAACGTATGGCATCGGGTGGGAACAACTTGGAGGAACAGTGAATGTATGGATTGTTCCTGCAGCGGTTGTTGCTCTTCGTAAGTTGAACCGTAACCTGTTTTTGTGTTTTTATCTCTTGTTTGGAAAAAAAATCCACTCGTTTATTTAGGATGCCCTGTTTATTTGCAGGTACAGCGTTCCCACGGGCCTCCCTGATTACTGCGTAGCTCTGTTTGACAAAGCGGTGTGTGAATACAAAGTGTACCAAAGGAATGACCTGTCGATTGAATGTCCAGTTTTGAGCGGCGTAGGAAAGTGACAGGACGACGGGATCGCTCACACCTCGTAAAACTACAAGAATAGTGATATTTGTGTCATACTATACACAGGCGAGTATATTTACTGAATTTATGGCAGGTGGAGATGATAAAATGTGGAAATGACTAAAACTGATTGTTGGATGGATGTTTTCAGTCTAATAAAGATGCCAAAAGGAATCCCCAATGACTATGTGGCTGTATTTTATAAACTACAGTGGGACCTCTGTTTACGAACACCTTGCCTTACGAATTTTTCGGTTTACGAACGTTAAATTGATGAAAATTAAACCTTGGCATACGCACTACTTTTCCGGATACATATGGAGCGCCGCCGCACCACGGCTGGCGGAGTAATCTTCGGCGGAAGAACACCAAACCACACGACCGAACACCGTCACAGCCGGCCTACCTTTCCACACCCCCTTTGTCTGAGTGCACACGTCGTTCATCTTCAAGGATTTATCACGGATACTTTTGCTGTTATGGGACAGAAAAAGACCCCACCGTAGGCTCGTGTTCAGCCGAAGAAGACACAAAACAAAATTACAGTCGAGGAGAAGAAGGAGATCATTGAGAAACACGAACGAGGTGTGCGTTTGTCTGACTTAACTGCCCAGTAGCAATATGCTAAATCCACCATTGCTACCATCCTTCGCAACAAAGCGGCTATTAAAGGTGCGTGTGTTGCTAAAGGTGTTTCCGTGCTATCAAGGCATTGGTCTCAGGCAATAGAAGAGGTTGAAAAATGTCTGTTAATTTGGATTAACGAAAAGCAGCTAGTCGGCGACAGTGTGAATAAAGCAATTATATCCGAGAAAGCACGGCAAATTCACTCTGATCTTGTCATGCGGCAACCTAGAAATTCACAGTTTATTGATGATTTTAAAGCTAGCAACGGATGGTTGGAGAACTTTAAGCGCCGTACAGGGATTTACTGCGTTACTCATCATGGTGAGACAGCCAGTTCTACAGTAAAGCTGCAAGCGATCATTCCTCGAAATGGTGAAAGAAGAAGGCTACGTTCCTGAGCAAGTATTTAATGCAGATGAGACCGGCCTTTTTTCCAAAAAGATCCCTAACCGGAATTTCATAACACAGGAAGAGAAGTCTGAACCCCATTCAATCAAGCCATCAACGACCATCACAAAGGTAAACAAACGACTTTATTATTAAGTGCAGTGTATTTCTTTCATTACAATACTATAGCACATTTATTATACATAGAATGAGGTATATTGTTTGTTGTTTTAAGACTTATTTAGTTGAAAATTATATTTTATGGAGACATGGGAACTGATTATTCTCATTTTAATGGTTTCCTATGGAAAAAAATTTTTGGGATACACACTTTTCGCCTTACACACAAAATGCACAAGAGAAATGAACGACTATTGAGGATTGGTGTATTAGTTTAGTAGGTAAGTGATAACGCAATGAGTAGAAAATTATTCCACACAAAAACAATGCAATATAATTCCGAATGCATATGGTATTTTGCACTAATGTTTTTACAATTTAAGGAAGACTATTGCTGAAAAAAGGTCTAATGTGTGACGTTGTCTGTTTTTGGACATAAAAAGGTCATGACCACTAGTTTACCAACCTTGACATTATCGTATTTAATTCCAAAGGTTCTTCGACTATCGTTCGCTGTCCTGAATTTTGACAATGACCTTTTTTTAAGACATGTGACACACTTTGTTGCTTTTCTCATTTCGTGATACAACTTGGGATGCTAGATTTGCTTCAAAAAAGGTTAAAAAGCTGTACTTTATGAATTGATTCTCTGCGTATTCTATTATCGGTCACTAGGGGGTAGCAACATTACTCTTTGCCATTACCTTCCTGTGTCTCCGTCATCGCGTATTCTATTTTTGTTCTAGGATATTCGGGTTAACTTATTTTTCCACTTGTACGTTGGTTTACAATGGAAAGAAGTGGAGTTAAGACAAATATTCTGTTGTGTCAGTTGTTGCGACTGTGGAAGAAATTGATTTACTTCAGTCGATGTGAATGACAGTGTGAGTCAGTACGAATTGTCTATGAATACATGTACAGTATACCATTTCGCCAACAGTATAAGAAAGGTAATCATATAATGTATGCTTTTGTGTTCACAAGTGAATGGTTCCAAGACAATACTACGACTACTACTACTACGACGATGATGAATAATAATAATAATAATAATAATAATAATAATAATAATAATAATAATAATAATAATAATAATAATAATAATAATAATAATACGTCTGTAATCTCTCAATCGTACAGGAGTGGTCCATCGATGAGAAGGTTTCTTCAGCCGTCATCTGTACTTTTTTGAAGGTGTCGGACAGTACAGCCTCGCTTCCGCTTTTTTCCTCTTTCGTCTCCAACAACTGCATGAAAACGGGTAATAAACACGAATACAAGCCAGCACGTGAGTGTAATGTAACATAATCGTGATATGATGGATGAGTTTGAGCCCGTTTGATTAATCACGCATGCGCAGTCGACATTGTGATCACTTTTTTTTTCCCGGTGGCGGAGCGCGAACGCCCTCCTGGTTTACTGCTTGTGTTTTTTTTCCTCTCCCCCGTGTTCAATTTCTGCGCCGTCATTTTACACATCGCATATTTTTTTTAGCACCCCAAAGGTGCCATTTTTGAACGCGCCTCTGTTTTACCTGCTTTGCTGTTGTTTATCATCGTGCATATTGACAGCGGTGTCGCTGTCAATAATAAGGCCGCGAATGGGGTGTTGTTGCTGGGAGACCATTCTGACTCGCCTCCCCTGTTAGCAGCATTAGCTGGCGGCTACAATGTGCTGCAGGCGGCGGGGACTTTTCTACGCAGCGGTCCACTGGAAAGCAAGGCGGGTGTTTGGTTGATTATTAACCTCGTTTGGATCGAAGGGTGACTTTGAGCTCCATATTTCAAGGTAAAACGAGGCTGTATTTTTGTAATATAGAACACGCTAACTAGCTAGCTTGGCTAGCTTGCCGTGCATTTGCATGCATGCCTTTTAGCTAATTGGGTTGCTAGCTAATTGCTGTATCGTCGTTAAAAAGACAGATCGACGTCCACGTTTCAGAATTCACCGTGAAGTACAAATGCTTATAAGCGTGGTTGAATTCGTTCTGTGGCAATGACAGCCTGCTCGCCATAGCTAGCATTGGGTCGTTCATGTTAATATTCACGCTGGCTTGTGTTTTCGCTACAGTTAATGGAAATTGTTTAGACGATTGTGAGACTATGGTATGATCTTACATTTGGGCAAGTGTGCCCAAAGGAATATTGCATTGCATCGCATCACACGGTTTCCAATGATTGTTTTTTTCCTCACGTACTCCACGTTTTACGGGTAGATTTGTCGAGTTTCTTGAGACTTTACATTGTTTCTTGTCCTTTTTACACAACTTAGCTTTTCCCCGAAAAAAAATCAAATAAAGAAATACTCTGGCCCTCTAGAACCACCTTCATAACCAATGTTAGAATGTAGTGGTAACATTATTGACAATTAGAACATTTACAATACAATACATATTGATTTATATAGCGCTTTAACAACAGCTGAAGCTGTAACAAAGTGCTTAACTATCATATACAGGAAATATCAAGTGTGAATCTTGCTGAATCAAATGCCAAAGAGTACACGTGAGTTTTGTGGTGGTGATGGAGAATAAGAACATGTGTGACTCGAATACACAATTGAAGCACAGACAACCTGGGGTCAATCAGGGGTCAACAGACACAGTTTGTTAAACTGTAATCTTCATCTAGGAGATCTGGCCTTGGACAGAATTTAGGACTTGGGAAACTCCTTTATCACAGTAGCAATTTTCGACCTAACTTTTTAGCTCATTAGTCAGGTTACAAATTTATCAGTTCACGGAAAAGACAATGTTATATTGCTTACAGCTGTTCGTGCTTAGAACTCAAGAGGTGTAGTATTCTAATCAAGAAAACTATGTTTTACTAATGTATCACTTTAATTTGCATATACTCTCAATAAATACTATAGAGGGCTATAGAATTCAGACGTCTGTCATAAATGGCTGCGTCTCCTGTCAATCTTTCTGGTTTCGAGTCTTTGTCCACAGTGTCCGATCGAACATCTCTGACAGGCGGGTATTAAAGATGGGCAGCATTTAAATTTAAACACAACTAAATCACCTGTACTTGCATCATGAAGTATGTCCAGCATAACTAATAACATTGTTTTATTCCCAAAAGATGGATGTTGATTTAAGTGCCGGGGACGCAACAAGAAGAAAGGTGGATTTTACTGGATCTGCAGAAGCCACCATGGATGTTATCCCCTTGGAGATGTATGACTCTGCCAGAGCCAAAATAGCTGCCAACCTACGGTGGCTATTTGCTAAAGCCTACGGCATTGGTGAGTATTTCCGTTGGCTTCCATTGAACTGTAATTGGCATTTAGAATGTGTTTTCACGTGCTTTTTTTTGTCCTCACAGGCTTAAAACTATATTGAAATAGACCAAATGGTGCAAATGATTTTTACGTTTATTGTAGAAGTGTCACTTTAGCATTTACAATTACATGTAACAGATGTTTAGTCTGATGTCATACTTATTTTTTATTCCGGTGCTTTGGTGTTGGTTCAATAGAAACACTTTTTTCTCAAGACACTTACAGTCAGCAGTATATGTAGAGCTTTGCTGTTGTAACATTGACAGCCAGAGTCTAAAGGCAGAATGTATTTGTGCGCTACAGCTAACACTAAATACCTTTTTAACATCCAACGTCTGGCTGGCAATACCATTTTCAGCCTTGTGACATGGCCAGAGGAATTTCTTCTAAATTGGGTTAAGGATTACGTCACAGTTGGACTTTTGTGCGATGTAATTAAAGTGGGGGGAAAAAAAATCCAGGTCCAAATTGAGGCGCACCGGTTTGTGCCATTGTTACAAAATGTCAATACACGGCATTTGGTGCCTCAACATAACCAATTTTGGTTTTAAATCCGAAAGCTGTTGGATCTAAATTGAGAAACTAACCAATTCAGGTTGTGGATGGCAAACTACAGACGCTCCCCAACTTACGAACGAGATACGTTCCGAACGGTCGTAAACTGAATTTGTTCGTAAGTTGCTTTGATGCTATATTTTGTATGGAATGTATGTTTAAAGGACTACCAACATCACTTTTTTGTTTCCTAACTGACATCAGAAAAACGTTTTATAGCATCTAAAATACCCAAAACATGCAGTATGATATTTTTAGTCAAATGCAAAGCACCAATAAAAATGACTTAAAGTGTCCAAAACAATGAACCCGGAAGTGGCCAGTTTCAGAAGGTCCCGCCCCCTTGTTCGTGGCGTCACCCCAGGACGTCTTGTCTTGCCTTGCTGGAGAATCAAAACAATGGCTTCAGATTCGGAGAATATGCTTTCTTGTTACTCATCCAGTTATGAATATGATTCAAATAGTTCTGAAGAGGAAAGCATCCATGTTTGCAATCAATTAAACAATGTATTCCATGCCATTTTGAGGCAATAGGTGGGGGAAATGTGGCACTAAAAAGAGGCAGAAAATGGCGACAAAGCTCAGTGTAAGGAATTAATCAGCCTGATTCCACAGGCTGATTAATTCCTTACATGGAGCTTTGTCGCCCTCTTCTGCCTCTTTTTGGTGCAACATGAAGTTTTCAGACCAACCAAGTACAGCAAAATGTATTGACGTGATGGAAGGACTGCTACAATGTCTCCTTTTTTCGGTCAGGGGCGTTCCTTCAGTGACGTAACGTGAGGACTCGTCACCAACTCAAAAACAAGACTTCCTGAATGTTCAGCGCGAGTCTTAAAACGTAATACATAGCTATATGCGGTGGAATCTTTGTAAAATACGCTCAGTAGAAGTCATTTGAAGCCATTTTACAAATTATGGACACAACTTGTCCGGAGACGTCGGTTGTCCTTTAAGGCTTGTATAAGCAACATGTATTGGTTTGTACAAAAAAAAAACATTTAATAAAATATATGCTCTATAAAGATATGTACATGTACAACTGGAGAGAATACTACATATGTTTCGACAAAAATTTTCGTCTACGCCGTTGTTTGTGACTCAAATGTTTGTAAGTAGGGGAGCGTCTGTATACATGAAAAGTAAGATGTTCATCCATCCGTCAATTAAAATCGTTTCAGGGTAGGAGATGGCTAACGATGCACACCGGGATTTCGCTCAATTAGAGCACAAAAGCCTTCCCTTGGAATTTAATTGATCCTCGGGTTGGTGGTCTCCTTTGGGAACTTAATATCCACACATTGGTGGCTCATGTGGCGTTTTGTAAATTTTATTAGTCATCATTACGTTTTTTTTAAACAAAATCGAGCAGCATCGCATTCAGCAATTTCGGTTAGGGACAAAATACTAATATCCGATGGTGCGTAGGGTAATGTGACACTCAAAACCAAGTACCGTGTCACTCGTATTTGAGTGTTTGCTTATTCATATTGTCTGCACGGCCCCTCAGGCTGCCACAGCTGCTCCCCGAGCCTGAGTGGCAGACGGCCAGACACGGCGGTCAGGCACAATGTGCACCTGTCACACTCCAAGCCGTTTTGCTTGTACTCTGCTTGTGCTACTTAACACGCTCAGCTAACTCTCATGCAGCTCATCTCGTGCTCACCGCCCCGTCCGCGATGAGTAGCTACACTTAAAGTTCAGCGTTCGTCCTAATGGGATCAGAAAGACGAAGGTTCAGCTGCCGCACGATGTCATCGTCTGTAGAATTAAGTGAAACGTGAACACTTTCTCTGTCGAGACTTTTCTTGACCAGTTCTTTCCAGTGTTTTTGAATTACAGTGATACCTTGGCTTATGAACTTAATTGGGTCCCAGACAGAGTGTGTAAGGCGAAAAGTGTGTATCCCAAAACATAATTTCCCATAGGAAACCATTAAAATGATAATAATCAGTTCCCAGGTCCCCATAAAACATAATTTCCTACACTACACAATATACAGTAAAGTCTCGTTATATCGATATTCAAGGGAGTCCGAAAAAATATCGATATAACCGGGACTATCGATATATCCGACCCTGTTTGCATGTAATTTTCTCCGTGCGTGCATAAAAATAGTATCGATATAACCGGGACTATCGATATATCCGATATCGATATAACGAGACTTTACTGTATATAATATATATTTCATGTATAATACATTGGCTATGGTATTATAATTAAAGAAATGAACTGTACTGTATAATAAAGCCGTTTTATTTACCTTTGTGATGGTCGTTGATGACTTGATGGGATGGAGTGGCCGGTTTCATCAGTGTTAAACACTTAATGACAAACGTAGCCTTCTTCTTTCACCATCTTGAGGAATGATCCCTTGTAGGTGCTTTCTCTGCGATAATTTTACCTAGTTCTTCATCAATTGTCTTGTGTTTACATTGACTTACGACCGAGTTCCGTTCCGTCAAAATGGTCGTACGTCAAAATTGTCGTAAGTCGAAATCCATTCAAAATGTTGAAGAGAGACTCGAAGGCTAAATAACTTGCAAACTCCCCCCTGTGGTGCCATCACACGATTGCTGTGCGAGTGTGAGATGCTGGCTGGCTGGCCAAAATTGTCGAACATGTTGCCGACCTGCTAGCGCGTTGCAGTGCCAGGTGTGGAATTAAATTTTTAAAAATGGAGGTCGTGGTCGTAAGTACAGGTGGTCGTAAGTTGAGCTGGTCGGATGTTACCTGTATATGGAAAAAGTTCAAAAGCGCGCCTTATACAATGGAGAATATGGTACACATACAAACACACATATAAATATAACAAAATATGGCACAGGAGCAAATTTGGGCCATTTATCTTGATTTATAAATCAAGAACTTGAAACACTCAACAGTATAAAATGTCCATTTTACTTGTGTGGTGGTAGACTAAGTACTTCCAAGCAGAAGATTCCATATTGATTCCTGGGTTGCATTAGCAAAAGAATGTGATGCTGAGATTCAGCAGTACGCATCGATCAATGCGTTTTAAATGGAAAAAAGATGCTCACTGTCGTGCTGAAAAAAAGTTTTTTCAGAGCTATTTTGAGTACAACCATTTGTTTAGGGCACACTGAAGTCCAGCGCTTTGCACCAGCTCCTTATAAGGTCACAACGTCTGGATTTGATGTGACTTCACCTCCACACAAATGGAATCACTTGAGGCTATGCGTGCATGCAAGCTGAAATCACGTCTCTTGAGTTGCGAAACATGCGCTTGTAAATTTTAATCTGACTAAAACAAAGTGAGATGTGAACAAATACAGTGATACTCAGTTTACGAACGCCGAGGCTTACATACTTTTCGGTTTATGAATGTTAAATTTATGAAAATTTTACCTTGGCATACAAACTATTTTTTGGGATACACACGGACCTACCACAATGAGTGATGTGTCGTTCGCGAACGAGCCTGTTCTCCAAAAAAGAAAATGGCTGCTGACATTTTTTTTGTCCTAAAACAATGAAATTTGGACTCGTTTCAACTTTGATAGTTCAAAGGCAGAATGGAGACCGCAAGGTTAAAATTCCCATCAATCAGGCTCCACAAATAACCCGTACTAGCCATCAGTTCAAATGGAAATGAAAAGACAAGCAAGGGAACCAGATATTAATGTTACTAGTGTGTCTGCTTGCATCTGTTGCTGTTGTCACAACTTCCAAGATGTACAACCCAGTGCTCCTTGAGACACTTTATGCAAAAAGCTATCCATTCCATCAAGAAATCAACGACCATCACAAAGGTAAATAAACGACTTTATTATACTGTACAGTTTATCAGAATCAGAATCATCTTTATTGCCAAGTATGTAGAACACACAAGGAATTTGTTTCCGGTAGAACACGCTGCACTAGTATCGTCGTCAAAAAAACTGCCAAGTGGCACTATACAGTTCCATTTTGGCTAGTGTTGAAAGAGTTCAAAGAGTTAATGGTTATTTATTCAATTATAATACCATATGACATTTATTAATAATAATAATACATTTAATTTATAAGCGGCTTTCAAAACTCTCAAGGACACTTTACACATACATAAAACAAGGTATATATTGTGTAGTTTTAAGACTTAGAACATTAGAAAGTAGGAAATTATGTTTTATGGCGACCTGGGAACGGATTATTCTCATTTTAATTGTTTCCTATGGGTAATTAATTTTTGGTATCCACACTTTTCGCCTTACACGCACTGTCTGGGAACCAATTAAGTTCGTAAGCCAAGGTATCACTCAAAAAAGGCCAGCTAGCTTACTTCCTCATTCCGTACCTGCTTATCATTGCAGACCATATCCCAGAGGACTTGAGGGATCCCTTCTACACGGACCAGTATGACCAAGAACACATCAAGCCCCCCGTCATCCGCCTGCTGCTGTCCTGCGAGCTTTACTGTCGCGTCTGCGCCCTCATCCTTAAGACAGAGCAGGCCGCGTCCCTCCAATCGCACCATTCCGTCATCCAGTCACTGGACAGGAAGGGCATTTACGTTTTGGAGAGCGACGACACGGCTGTAACGGAGGAAGACCTGGCTGGTATGCCCATTAAAATGGTGAGTCGTACTCCTGTAAAAAAAAGTTGGCCAAGAGGCCAATGTGCGCACCCCTTGAAATCACGTTTAACCTTTACATGGAGTTAAAGATGGCCGCCAAGATTATTGCGGTTGTTTTCAATCGTCGGACAGACGCTCCCCAACTTATGAAGTAGATACGTTCCGAACGGGTGTTTGTAAAGTGGATTTGTGCGTAACCTGTATTGGTTTGTACTGACAAATAAACATTTAATAAAATATATGCTCTATAAAGATATGTACATATGTACTACATATGTTACTACAAAAATGTTCGTATGTACCGTTGTTCAATTCGCCGCGTACAACAACAAAAAAACAAAATAACAAATAATGTGACACAACACAAAAGACAAAGACAGTCATTCAGTCTTAACTAATTAGCTCACTAGCTTTCTATCTGAGTTACTTCCGGGCTAAGTGAAGGCCTAGCTAGCTATCTGTTAGCTATCTATTAGCTAGCTAGCTTTCTATGGGAGTTACTTAGCTATCTTTTAGCTGTCTATTAGCTAGCTAGCTTCCTATCCGAGTTACTTCCGGGTTGAGTGAACGCTGGCGCGTGTGGCTGCCCACTGCTCACACACAGAAAAACTGATCCTTTGACTGTAAAGTGGTCTTGAGAGTTTTGAAAGGCGCTTATAAATGAAAGTATTATTATTATTATTATTATTATTATAACTCGAATATTCGTAAGTAGGGGAGCGTCTGTATAATGAAATAACGCATAGGAATCTTACTGTAATGGGTTCGAAATGTCATTCAAGATGGCAGTCGAATGCAACCTGGAAGCGTCTGCTGCAGGATAATCTAAGCAATCCATTCATTAGCCAAGGCTGTTCTTGTCGTAGGTGGGGGACACCCTGAACTGGTTGCCAGCCAACCGCAAGGCACATGTTGATGAAAAAATTATTCATGCTCGGAATTAAACCTCAGAGCAATTTAGAATACTTCATTAACATGACATGCATGTTTTTTTGTAGATGTGGGAGGAAACTGGAATACCTGGAAAAAACCCACACAAGCATTTTTTTTCAAACATTCCTTGATTTAGTTTTTTTTATTAGTTTAACTTGAATCCAAGTTTGCGTCTCAGAACAGGATTTCGCTGGTTCCGTGTTTTTTTTCGTCTTCACGCACTACAATTCATCACTGGACGGAAAGTTCATTGATTACTTTCAGCGCTCTTCCTTCCTGTTTGTTACCATGGAGACCGCTGCGAGTCTGATTTTTCTGCTGGCGGCATGATGTCATAATCCGCGCAGTCAGGCACAAATCCCAACGAGGGGATGGAAAATCCCGTGCAGGATAGCGCTTGTCCACGCGTCGAGATTTAAAGCCCCTCCCACTTTGCTGACTTGACAAAAGCTTGTTCATAGGAAACCCCAAAGACACTGTGAGCTTCTCCCGTATCAGCGTTTTAGTGTCTCAGCAGATACTTTTAAGCCTTCTCTGCTTGTCTTCGCTGCGCACGTTTGACACAACGTGAAATAATCCTGCCCACCCCCTCTTGCAGAGTGCCCACATACCCATGATTGACGCCCTGATGATGGCCTACACGGTGGAGATGATCAGCATTGAGAAAGTGGTCACCTCCGTGGAACGTTTTTCGACCTTCAACCCCTCCAAAGAGCTTCCCTTTGACTTAGAGGATGCCATGGTTTTCTGGATCAATAAGGTACAAAATCAGTCTGCGTAACACACAGGTGTCAAAACTAAGGCCCGCGGGATAAATCTGGTCCGTCACATCCTTTTATTCGGTCCGCGAAAGTAATTCAAAATTGTGAAGTTCTATGTTGTTTGCTGAAGTCCGAACTAAAATTTCAAATTGTCGTATATAAACCACAAAAACAGTCATTATAACGACCCTCGATGGGAAATCGTAACTACAATGTAGTCCACGGCAAACAAATGAATTTGACAGCCTTTATTTAAATGTGTTGATAAAGCAATCAGTCGGTGTAGCGGTTAGCATATCTGCCTCTCAGCGAGTATTTTAAAGTCAAAGTCAGAAGAAAATGTGAATTTCTCCACTGTGAGACTAATAAAGGTAAATCCAATCCAATCCAAGATGGCTTCCCTATTATGTTTTCTTCTTTTTTTTCCCCTCCCGCATTGTCGAACCTCATACATCATCAAATTCCCAGAATATAATCACAAGGCCGACGTGTGTTAAAAGAAAAGTTTGGCACTGCTCTTTTAGTAAAAAAGGGTGAAGGTTCTGGATCATGGGTGTCAAAGTCAAGGCCCGGGTGCCAGATCTGGCCCGTCGCATGATTCTATTCGGCCCGCGAAAGCAAATGAAACTTGTGAAATTTATGCTTGCTAAAATCCAAACCAAAATTAGAAATTATCTTGTATAACTTGTCGTAGACGTGCACATTGCACCGTCCCTGATCCACCGCTGAAAAGGACGCTTTTATCCTCTCCTCTTTCATCTAGAACTGCTTCATGTCACAAAGAGGGTACAAATAGCGCTGAAGAATGAATGACTGTGTATTGTGTTGTCATATTATTTGTTATGTAGTTTTTTTTTTTTTTTTTTTGTTTACTTTGCTACTTCCGGGTTGAGTGAACGCTGGCGCGTGTGGCTGCCGCTGCTCACCCACAGAAAAAAATATCCTCTGACTGTAAAGTGTCCTTGAGAGTTTTGAAAGCTGCTTATAAATGAAATGTATTATTATTATTATTATTAGCAGTAGTAGTAGTAGTAGTAGTAGTAGTAGTAGTAGTAATATTATAACCAATAATAATAGTCATTATTCTTGACTTCTGATTTGAAAACTAGTTATTCATGTGTTTGTTGTGCGCTCTATATGTAATATATGGACGGGATGAAACATTGTAATGGCTTCCCAAAATTCATAATGGCCCCCTAGAGGAAACCATAACTACAATGTGACCCGCAGCAAAAAATGAGTTTGACACCCCTGGTGTAACACAACAAAGATTTTTTTTCCGGTTACGTTTAAAGCAGAGATGGTTCCATTTTGATTGGTGTCATGGCGGTCTGCCATTTGCTTCTGTTTAACAGATTGTTTTTTTTTTTTTTTTCATCTTGCTTTTCCTCGAAATCACATATAACGCTCCAACCGCAGCAACCCCATGATGATATTAAAATGTCCAATTAACGCTCCTGTAATTTAATCACCAAAATTCAAAGCATCGAAATAAGTGTAGATCAAGCACTTGCGTGAGTATAAAATGCAGGGCTCGGTGAACATTTGGACTGGTAGCACTGGTGTAACCTGATTTGTTTTTTTTAGTTGGTCGCACAAACACAATATAAGTCGCGCCCTTTTTTTTTTTGGGGGGTGGGCGGTACTACGTGATCATATTTGGTGATTATATGGTCACCTCAATCTCTACACTGTCATTTTCTGTTACGTTAAGAAGGACTGTGACTGAAGCTACGTTTGCATAATATTTTATCGGATTGGATTGGATTTACCTTTATTCGTCTTGCAGTGGAGAAATTTACATTTGTCAGCAGCAAAGTGATGTAAGGAAAGGAAAGAAAGAAGTAGAAAAACAAAATACAGGAGCTGCTGTAAAGGCAGCCACTCTCGCGGCGCCATCTTGAAGTCAAAAGAACAAAAAAAGAAATAATATGACAACACAAAGACACGGATAGTCCTTCATTCTTAAGCACTTTCTGTATCCTCTTTGTTGAATGAAGCAGTTCTACATGAAATAGGAGAGGATCAAAGTATCGTTTTCACCAGTGGATCAGAAACGTCATGGTGGAATGCAGACGTCTGCTACAAGCTAAATGTTGAAAGCAAACACAAAGCTGGATAGCATCCATTGACGAAAAGAAATTGTTTACACATCTCCTGTCCCACGTAAATCCGCTTCAATTCCAAGCCGCGACAGTTTGCAATGAGCCTTAGGTGACAAAATAAGTCTGTTATTTTGGATTGGATTGGATTTCCCTTTATTGGTCTCGGAGTGGAGAAATTTATATTTGACAGCAACATATAACTTCAAATAAAATTAATAATAACGTGGTGAAACTTTCAACTTTATATGTATTAAATGGCACACGGATACCACGTTTACAATAAAATCAGGCGGCAAATCTTTTCTCTTATATATGATGTAGATTTTAGCGTTGGGAGTTATTTTGAGTACTTTTTATGCTTTTCATGTGTTTTTTGTATATTGTTTTTATGATGACTATTTGAAATTTTCTGAAGCACTTTCTGGTTTTACCTGTGAAAAGTGTTTACTTACTTACTTACTTACTTACTTACTTACTTACTTACCTACTTACCTACTTACTTACTTACCTACTTACCTACTCACTCACTTACTCACTCCCTTACCTACTTACTCACTTACCTATTTACTTACTTACTTACTTACTTACTTACTTACTTACTTATTTACTTACCTACTTACTTCCTTACTTACTTACTTACTTACTTACTTACTTACTTACTTACTTACCTACTTACTTACCTACTCACTCACTCACTTACTCACTCCCTTACCTACTTACTTACTCACTTACCTATTTACTTACTTACTTATTTACTTACTTACTTATTTACTTACCTACTTACTTACTTACTTACCTACCTACTTACTTACTTACTTACCTACTTACTTACCTACTCACTCACTCACTTACTCACTCCCTTACCTATTTACTTACTTACTTATTTACTTACTTACTTATTTACTTACCTACTTACTTACTTACTTACCTACCTACTTACTTACTTACTTACCTACTTACTTACCTACTCACTCACTCACTTACTCACTCCCTTACCTACTTACTTACTCACTTACCTATTTACTTACTTATTTACTTACCTACTTACTTACTCACTCACTCACTTACTCACTCACTCACTCACTCACTGACTTACTTACTCACTTACTCACTGACTGACTGACTCACTCACTCACTCACTCACTCACTCACTCACTCACTGACTGACTGACTCACTCACTCACTCACTCACTCACTCACTCACTCACTCACTCACTCACTCACTCACTCTTGCCTTGGGCCAGTCTTCACATTTTATAACCCACAAAAATGCCACGTTCACTTTGCCGCTTTACAATCTCTGCAGGTCAACACCAAAATGAGGGAAATTAGCGAAAAGGAACACAAAGTCAAGCACCACCTTCTGGAATCCCCCAGTCACCAAAAGGTAAATGAGTTCTCGGGGAAAAGAAATGCCGCTCCTTGACGATATGATCGTGTGCTGCCCCCCCCCCCCCCCCCCCCCCCCCCCCCCCTTCTGTTTTTCTCTGTTCAAATTGGATGCAGCGCCCGTCCGTCCTTTGTCGAATACCTTTTGACCAATTAATATCTCTGCTCCTGTTCTCCATCTGTACCTCCTTTTCCTCTCTTATCCTTGCAAACTGGATAGTCTCCCTCCAAATGGTATTGGAAGCTTGTCCCTGTAAGTTGGAAGCCCCACCCCCTTCACCCCTTTCACACACCCTCCCTCTCCCCCATGCACGCATAGTTTTGTGTTGCTGTGCAAGCTCATTCTATGCTTTTTTTAGCTAAGCTTATAAAATGCTATCTTGTCTTTTTTTTATTCTAAATCACCTATAGGAATATGTTTTATGGCGTTTGAAGTACGCGGTGTTGTGATATTTAAACAGATGCTGCCCCTGTTTTCTATTTGCTCCAATAGTCAGTTCAAAGTGTCCTATTTTTCACGCCCTTCACGCTGACATGCTAACACGCTAACACGTCTTTTTTTTTCGACTCTCCTGATCATAATTCAAACAGTTCTGCAACATGATGGATAAAACTGCTTGGAAAGAATTACGAGACAGTTTGATCCTCGTCGACGGACGTTTCTTGAAGTGAAACAGGCGTTTTCCCTAATGGATTTGACCGCGGCGCTCGCGAATGCTATTAGCATCACGCGGTCACGTTGGATGATGAGGTTGAAAACACATAAATAGCAAAAGTGAAAGGTGAGAAGACTCAAAATGAAAAAATCAAAAGTGAAAGATCAGAAAATGGATAGAAAAGTGACATTTTGACTCGTTTCAACTTTATTGATAGTTCAAAGGCAGAGTGTAATATCCCATCAATCAGGCTCCACAAATACAATTTGAAGAGAATATACAAGCAGGGGAACCAGCTATTAATGAAGTTTCTAGTGTGTCTGCCTTCATCTGTTACTGTTGCAATATCACAACTTCCAAGATGTACAACCCAGAGCTCCTTGAGACACTTTATGCAAAAAGCTATGCATTCCATCAAGCCATCAACGACCATCACAAAGGTAAATAAAACAAATTTATTATACAGTACAGTTTATTTATTTAATTACCATACAATAGTACATTTATTACACAAAAAATAAGGTATATTTTGTATAGTTTTAAGGCTTATTTAGTTGAAAATTATGTTTTATGGCGACCTGGGAACGGATTATTCTCGTTTTAATGGTTTTCTATGGGAAATTAATGTTTGGAATACACTCATTTCGCCTTACACACTTTCTGGGATCACTCATCCGCCCCCCATTATGCTACTTCTTTTTTCTTCCCTTCCTTGGCTGGGATCCATCACTTTCTACCCTCTCACATAAGTTTACAGCTTCCTGTTTTTCACTGCGTTAGCATATCCATCAACCTCCAGCTTTCTTTGGGGTTCTCCCTCAATTGATGCCGCAGGGCTTTTTCTTTGAAACGAATCCTGCAATTTCAGTCCTAAAATGTTAACCTTGGGCTCGAGAAGGGAGAACCTTCACGTGAGAAGGCTTCAAACAACCAATATGGTCAAACATCCTTGGGTCAAATGTGCCTTTTTTTTGTTTGCCTCCACCATGCAAAAATATTATTTTTGTGCCACTGTAGTCATATTTGTCATTGCTAATGTTGTTGCTAATTTTTATCTAATTCAATTTTGGCTCTTCTATGTTCAAGGTACGGTATCGTCGAGAGCATGCGTCTGGCCGCCATCTTCCTTTCTTCCCCTTGTTGGAAGATTTAATGAGAGATGTCTGTGATGGAGCTGCGCTGCTTACGGTTGTTCACTACTACTGTCCGGATCTGATGAAGCTGGAGGGTAATGCCCATTACGTACTGTTGCATAACTTTGAATTTATACACAGGCGTTTTCAGTTTGTCTAAGTCAAAATTTTCCCCCCTTAACTCATTCACTGCCATTCCTGAATTTGTTCGGGAATTGAAAATATGACGTAGTGCCCCATTCACGAATTCTTTCGGGTTTTGTTTTTTCTTGCTTGGGTGCAGATAAAGCGCCGGTCAGACCTCTGGCAATGTTTTTTTTTTCCCTTCCACGACGGGGCAGTATTTTGCCTTTTGTCCATGTTAGCGCTTAGTTACAGCTCCAGCTACTATCAGTCGTACCTGAGTGGTCCATCGATGAAAAGCTTTCTTCACCCGTCATCTGTACTTCTGTCGGACGTTTCGCTCCTCATTCGACAAGCTTCGTTAGCGGAGTAAAATTTTGCTGGTAGCTATGGCCATATATATATATATATATATGTATATATACAGTAAAGTCTCGTTATATCGATATTCAAGGGAGTCCGAAAAAATATCGATATAACCGGGACTATCGATATATCCGACCCTGTTTGCATGTAATTTTCTCCGTGCGTGCATAGAAATAGTATCGATATAACCGGGACTATCGATATATCCGATATCGATATAACGAGACTTTACTGTGTATATATATATATATATATATATATATATATATATATATATATATATATATATATATATATATATATATATATATATATATATATGGCCAGAGCGACCAGCAATATAGGGTGAGAGCTACCAGCAAAAATTTACTTCGCTGACGAAGCTTTTCGGATGACGAGCGAACCGTCCGACACCTTCAAAGAAGTACAGATGATGGCTGAAGAAACATTTCTTAGGAATAAACGTTTTTTTTTTTTTTTCTCCGCATTAAATGTATGTAGTCCTAAAACTGAATATTCTGTGGGTCCTGTAATTTGACTGAAAATGACAAAAACCCTGGCACTGGAGCGAGCACATTTTTGCACATCGTCTGGCAGTGAATGAGTTAATAATTTTTATTGAACATTTTTTCTTTCTTGCGGTTATGCCACAAAATATGTCTTTCATATTTAGCATAACATAAACTCCCAATCCGCCATTTTTTTCCCCTATTCGATCAGATATTTGCCTGAAGGAAGTTCCCTCCATGGCCGAAAGCCTGTACAACATCCATCTGCTGCGAGAGTTTGCCAACGAGTATCTGAATAAAAGTTTCTATCTGACAACGGAAGACATCCTCTATTCGCCTCCTGTGCTCAAGGTGGAATGACCCTATTTTGATTCACTCATATATATATATATATATATTTTTTTAAAATGACACTTGTGACAACAACAACAACAAAGAAAATAGGCACCGTAACTAACCATCAACTTGTCTTTGCAGAACAATGTGATGGTTTTCATCGCTGAACTCTTTTGGTGGTTTGAATCTGTCAAACCGGAATTTGTCCTGCCCAGAGATCTGCACGAATCGAAAGATGGTACGTTTTTTGCCCATTTTGATATAAGTATTTTCTACTTTTTCAACCATATTTAAAGGACAACCGACACAATTTTATTGTTTCCTAACTGACATCAGAAAAACGTTTTATAGCATCTAAAATACCCAAAACACGCAGTCTGATATTTTTAGTCAAATGCAAAACACCAATAAAAATGACTTAGTGTCCCAAAGCTGCCACTAAATGAGCTCGGAACTGGGGAGATTCAAAAAGTCCCGCCCCCTTGTTTGTGACGTCACGCCAGGATACTCCTCCTCAAAATGCCTTGCTCCAGAATCAAAAAAATGGCTTCTGAGAGTTCAGATTCGGAGAAGATGCTTTCTTGTTACTCATCCAGTTATGAATGATTCAAATAGTTATGAAGAGGAAAGCCTAAATGTTTTCAATCGATTAAAGAAGTCCTACCGTATCAATTCGAGCCGTCTGGACTCCAATGTAGCGTCCCAGAAAATGCACAATATGGCGCACAAGCTCTATTGGAAATGGGCTGATTTGTCCGCTGGGAATTTGTGTCAACTTAACACCTTCTTTATGCATTTTACCGCAATTGGTAGTCTTGGTGCGACACACGATTCACCATCGCGTTATTTATGTAGTTTTCCTTCTAATTTCGCGATCAACACTGTTTTCAGATGAAAAAAAGTGTCCAAAATGCATTGGGTGTCGCTTGGTCATTCAGGGGCGTTCCCTCCGTGACATCATTTAGGGCATCGTCATCAACTCGAAAACAAGACTTCCTGAATATTCAGCGCGAGTCTTAAAACGTAAAATATAGCTATATGCGGTGGAATCTTTGTAAAATACGCTCAGTAGAAGTCATTTGAAGTGATTTTACAAATTATGGGCACAACTTGTCCGGAAGTGTCGGTTGTCCTTTAATCTAACTTAACCATTGAAAGTCTAAGCCACACTTTTCGCATCCATTCCTGCAGCTCGAGCCGTTGCTCAGCCAAAGAGTTCTCGTCCGTCGGTGCCCATCTCCAACGCCACCAAACGGAGCTTCAAAGCCAGTCCCGGCGTGTCAGAAAACCAAAGCGGCCTTGAAATCTGTAGCAGGTGATTTCATCATACCAGATTCTATTGTAACCATTGTGACTCATCTTTTTGTGGCTGCGGTGAGGAGGTTTGTGTTTCAACCTGCCTGGATCTCTTTTAATTTTTGGTGGGGTTCTAGGCGGACTTGCACCATCACTGTGTGCTGAGTAGTCAATTTTGTTATTTTTTTTAACAAGAATCAGATGCTGAAGTTATTTTTTTATTGAATTAGGCTTTATTTGCCTTGAATTGGAGACATTTACATCGTCATATTATTTATTTAGTTTTTTAGTTGTTGTTTTTTCGACTTCAAGATGGCACCGCGAGAGTGGCTGCCTTTCCAGCAGCTCCTGTATTTTGTTTTTTCGACTTCTTTCTTTCCTTTCCCCTTCCTTTCATAACTTTGCTGCTGTGAAATGTAAATTACTCCACTGCGAGACATATAAAAGTACAGTAAAGTCTGGTTATATCGATATCGGATATATCGATAGTCCCGGTTATATCGATACTATTTCTATGCACGCACGGAGAAAATTACATGCAAACAGGGTCGGATATATCGATAGTCCCGGTTATATCGATATTTTTTCGGACTCCCTTGAATATCGATATAACGAGACTTTACTGTACATCCAATGCAATCCAATTTCACAGCACTAAAATTATGGAAAGAATAAGAAAGGAAAGGAAGAAGTAGAAAAACAAAATACAGGATCTCCTGTAAAGGCAACCACTTTCGCGGCACCATCTTGAAGTCAAAAGAACAAAAAAAAACAAAATAATATGACAACACAAAGACAGTCATTCATTCTTTAGCACTTTCCGCACTCTTTGTTGTATGAAGCAGTTCTCGATGAAAGAGGAGACGATCAAAGCATTCTTTTCGCCAGTGGATCAGGTCAGTCATGGTGAAATGTGCTACAAGCTAAATGTTGAAAGCTAACAAGAAGCTGTAGTATCCATTGATGAAAGAGATTGTCTCACATCACTTGTCCCGTGTAAATCCGCTTCAATTCCAAGCTGCGACAGTTTGCAATGGGCATTAGGTGACAAAATAAATCAATTATTATATATAACTTTGAAAAGAAATTAACAATATTGTGGTGAGATTTTTTTTTTACTAGTCGGAAATAATAATGACTGTGTATTTATTTGATTATTTATTTTCTATGTTTCTATTTTATTTACGTATCCATCTGTTTAATTATTATTATTAATATTATATTTTATTTACTTATTATTTTGTCTGTGTAAGCTCTCAGTCGTACAGGAGTGGTCCATCTGTACTTGTACAGATGACGGCTGAAGAAACCTTCTCATCGATTTACTTATTATTATTATTATTATTATTATTATTATTATTATTATTATTATTATTATTAGGGAATTGTCAGTGACCAAAAATGACCACCAAATTATGTTTCTTTTTTTGTTTTGTCATAGTAGAGGAGGTCCACCCTTTAGTCCTTCCCACCCTCTCTTGCCATTGCGCCAGAGACAACAGAAACCTCAAGGAGATGACGCCGCAGGTAAAAGCATCCCATTACGGAATGGATCTGCATCTGAGTCCTCTTTGTAACATTTGAAATCAATATTATTTTTCTTCTCTTTTCAGGTCTAAGGAACCGTTCCAATTCCTTGACACAGATGGACAGACAGGCCCGAGGTTCTGTCGCGGCCTGGCCTGACAAAAGACAGAGGTAAAAATAATTCGGAATTGTCAAGTGCCGTTTCGGAGTGTCATGCGCCGGTTGGGATTTGTATTTCTCTGCTGATCCTTAACTCCTGAAGTTATTCAGTGATTGAAAAGTGTGACGTGGAGCGCCATTCCTGAATTTCTTCTGTTTTTTGTTTTTCTTGCGAGGGGTGCAGATAAAGCGCTGGTCAGACCTCTGGCAATGTTTTTCCCTTCCGCGAGAGGGCAGCATTTTGCCTTTTGTCCATGTTAGTGCTTTGTTACAGCTTCAGCTGTTAAAGCACCATATGAATCAATATGGATGTATTGTATTTCAAGCTCAGATAACTCCAGAGCCATCTAATTTAGGAATAAACTCTTTTTTTTCTGATGGAAGAAGAGAGTCTAGGGTTTCCTATGCTGCGTTGAATGTTTAGGTAGTCCTAAAACTCATTTTTCTGTGGGTCCAGGGATTATATTGAAAATGACAAAAACCCTGGCACTGGAGTGGACACATTTTTGCTTATCGTCTAGCGGTGAATGAGTTAACATATCGGCTTAAAGCATTTTATAGATGATAACGTTAGTGTAGTAGATTGAAGAAAATGGTGTATCCAATTGTCAGAATACTCAGGAAATACTAATCCATGTAATGTATTTCCTTCCCTCAGGCCGGTGTCCACACTCAACCCCTTCATGTGCCATTCTACGGCGGACAGCGACGCAGATGTCGCTTCCGGCGACAGCGTCAGCCTCGCCCGCTCAATAAGTAAAGACAGCTTAGCGTCCAACGTCATCAACGTCACGCCCAAACACCAAACTTCACTCCACCAACCCGCGCTGGCCCACATGCGCAGAATCAACGGTCACGGCCTCGTGGGAAAAATCAACCTGGATTACGAGGAAGAATCTCCAGTGGCCAGGATGGAGGTTGCTGCCATTTCCCAAAAACCTGATGGGAGCTCAGCGGCGGCGGCGGAACCAGAGACCAAGTCCAAACCCGCGACTGACGGTTTCTATCTAGAAGCGCTGATGCCTGCCGTTCTGAAACCAGCAAAGGAGAAATCTGTATGCCTGAACAAGGAAGAGGAGAGCGGCGAGGGTCTCCGGTCCACAGGAAGGAGTTTTTCACGCAGGTCGGACGGATCTTCTCCTGGAGTTCCTAAACAAGCTCCTGTCAACCTGAACAGAACATTTACCCCTACGTCCGACGGGCCTGATTTGTCAGATGAGCCTGTTCAGGCTCAAGCGGCTTTCGGACCCCTCGCCGCAACCAGTGTGGACGCCTCGTCCGATGACCCCGTTGGAGGTTTTTACCTGCATTCCGATTCGGAGGAACCAAAACCTTGCCCGAGCCTCGATCCGGATCTCGAAGACCTGGACGAAGAAGATGAGGATTTAGATGAAGCGAAAGACTTAGCTTGGCCAAGTAAACGCTTTCATGATAACGAAGAGGAATCGGCTAAACTTCAAGAGGACATGAATGTCAAGGAGCACGAAGACAAAGACGTCAACGGTTGCAGCGGTCGCTCCAGCCCTTGCCTTAGCGTTTACTCTCAGGCCAGCAGCGTAGCCAGCGGAAGCGTGCGCATGACCTCTTTTGCCGAACGTAAAGCCCAGCAGCAGCGCTTCGGAAGCAACCACGACCTCCGTTCCAGTGCATCCAGCTCTCAGAGGACCACACCGGACGGATCCGAGAACAGCGGGCCCCTGTCGTCTTCCTGGAAGCTCAAAAGAGACCAGAGTCCCTCGTCGCCGTTGGGTCTTTGTTCCCGCGACGGCGTCCTCGCGTCGGAAATCGTGCAGCTTCGCATGCAGCTGGAGGAGAAGCGTCGCGCCATCGAGCATCAAAAGAAGAAGATGGAAGTGCTGTCGGCCCGTCAGAGGCAAAAGCTGGGGAAGGCTGCTTTCCTGCATATCGTCAAAAAAGGCGGCGGTAAGGGGGAAACGTTACCCAATCCGCTAAAAACCGACCCAACCAAAGATAAACAGAAAGCAACGCCGTCGTCTAAAGACGATATCTGCGTGGACGCCCTTAGAGAAGACAAAGAACTGGAAGGATCTCCCGCCTCGGGTCCCTTGGATGCGGACAAAAAGGGAGAGGATGGCGCCGTCTGTCAAGAAGAAGAATTGGACCTGAATGAGTGCAACCGCTCCATCGAGTTGCTGCACGAAGCCATCGGCAGCATTCAGCAGCAGATGATGCAATTGTCGCTCCAGCAGGAAATGATGATGAAGCAGAACGTACTGTCCCCTCCCGGCGTTGCTCCTCAACCGCTGGGGAATGACAAAAACGGTGACGCCGGGGATACGGAACACCTTTACGCCGCCGCCCCCGCCAGGAAACCCGCTAAACTGAGCTCGGGCCGGAGCTCCAGATCCAAACCGACGGAGATGAAGGTGAGCAAAGAACAAACCCGGCACACCACTCGGACCTTGGCCTCCTCCTCCCACAGTGGTCCAGAGACGCATCCAAGGCAATCGGTTGGGGGCAGGTCCCCCAGGAATGAGAATCCTGACCCTCAGAGCCTCAAAAACCCTTCGGCGTTAGAACCCCCGAACAAAACGGCCCCGAGCCAGACACGAAGCGCCGCTTTTCGTCTTCACGACGATGCCAACATGCGACTGCCCACCAGGGTGGACTTGAATGCTTTGTCCCCTCCCGAAGTGTCCTTTGGCGACTGCCTGTCCAGCACCCTGAAAGACAACTCGTCCGACGGCTCGGGGAAAGAAAATGTGCCGTCGGAGGAAATGCAACGTAGCAAAACTCACTTGATCGAGGTGGATATGTCGGAGTTGAATGATCCCGAGGACGAGGAGGCTGCTGGCAGAACCGTAGACGAAGGGGATGGAGAGCAAAAGTCCGTCCTGGGGTTCTTCTTCAAGGTATTTGCCAACACCACCAAAGATTGCCAATTTCAACTAAAACGACCAAATATGGTTGTCTGGGTTGTCCCTCTTATATTTTTATTGCATTCTATTTGTGATTGTATTTTATTTATGATAGTACCTATGCTTGTCTGTGACTGTAAAGTGTCCTTGAGAGCTTTGAAAGGTGCTTAAAATGTAATGTATTATTATTATTAACTCATTTGCTGCCAGACAATGTGCAAAAATGTGTCCACTGCAGTGCCAGGGTTGTTGTCACTCGAATTCCAGGACCCACTGAATATTGAGTTTTAGGACTACATAAACATTCAATGTAGCGTTAGAAACCTTAGACTCTATTCTTTCAGCAGGTAAAAAAAAAGTTAATTCCTAAATTATATGGGTCTGGAGTTATATGAGCTTGAAATGAGGGCGGCTGTCCAAAATCCAATGCAATATACTGGAGACAAAGCGCTAACATGGGAAAAAAAAGGGAATGCTGCCTCCTTGCAGAAGGGAAAAAACAATTGCCAGAGGCAATGGCCAGCGCTTTATCGGCACCCAAATAAGAAAAAAACAACTAGAAAGAAACACTAACAAATTCGGGAATGGCACTCTATGTCTTATTTTCAATTCAATTCAATTGGGCCGGCTGTACAGAATACAATGCAATACAGTACATATTGATGCTTTAACAACAGTTAAAGCTGAAACAAAGTACTAACATGGACAAAAGGCAAATTCTGCCCCCTTGTAGGAGGGAAAAACATTGCCAGACGGCCGAAGAAACCTTTTCATCGATGGACCACTCCTGTACGACTGATAACTTACACAGAAGTTAATTCCCAAGTTACATATACATTCATATTGATTGATATAGCACTTTAACAATAGCTGGAGCTGTAACAAAGCGCTAACATGGACAAAAGGCAAAATCCTGCCCCCCTGTGGAAGGGAAAACATTCCCAGAGGTCTGAATGGCACTTTATCTGCACCCCTGCAAGAAAAAGCAACACCCGAACAAATTCGGGAATGGCGCTCCACATCATATTTTCAATTCCCGAATAAAACCGTGAACGGCAGCGAATGAGTTAAACACGGTCACGGCCAATCGCGCCTTCGGATGATTTTTCACGCTCTCGTTTTGTTTGCGACGCCGCAGGACGAGCAAAAAGCGGAAGACGAGCTTGCCAAGAAGCGAGCGGCGTTCCTGCTCAAGCAACAAAAGAAAGCCGAGGAAGCGCGTCTCCGAAAACAGCAGCTGGAAGTCGAAACGGAGCTCAAGCGCGACGAGGCCAGGTTGAAATTCTCACGGTTTTCCCTGAATCACAAAAAAAAAAAAAACCTCATATGCGTTTTATCAACACTAGGCGGAAAGCTGAGGAGGATCGCCTGCGTAAAGAAGATGAAAAGACGCGGCGGGAGCTGATCAAGCAGGAGTACCTGCGCAGAAAGCAGCAGGAGCTTTTCGAAGAGCAAGGTCTGGTCAAACCCAAGACTCCTAAACCCAAACAGAAACACAGACCCAAGACCATCCTCAGGGAGGAATCGTCCATCGACAATGTCTCAAAGTGCTCTTCTTCCACACGTAAGACTGACTCACCTGAAAATATTCCATTTGTCGTTTTCTTCTTGGCGTCTCACTCACCATGATTTCTGGACACTGCCCTCCGGTGGTGTTTCCTTTGCATTGCGTCACATTTTGTCTTGGATTGGATTGGATTTGCCTTTATTAGTCTCGCAGTGGAGAAATTTACAGCATGAACTGAGCTTGAGCATGCTATTTAAAGGACAACGACACCATTTTTTTGTTTTCCTGACATCAGAAAAATGTTTTATAGCATCTAAAATACCCAAAACACGCAGTATGATATTTTTATTCAAATGCAAAACACCAATAAAAATGACTTAGTGTCCAAAATCTGCAAAAAATTGAGCTGCGAATTGGGCATTTTCAGAAAGTCCCGCCCCCAGTTCGTGACGTCACGCCAAGACGTCTTGCATTGCTGCAGAATCAAAACAATGGCTTCAGATTCGGAGAATATGCTTTCTTGTTACACATCCAGTTATGAATATGATTCAAATAGTTCTGAAGAGGAAAGCATCCATGTTTGCAATCGATTAAAGAAGTTATTCCCTGTCATTTTGAGGCAACATTGAGGGGAAGTTTCTCACCGAGAAAGAGGCGCAAAATGGCGACCTCCTGTGGCCCCCTCTGTTTCCACAGGCTGATAAATTCCTTATATGGAGCTTGGAAGCCCTCTTCTGGTGGCTTTTGGGTACAACACGAGGTCCCCAGACCAAACATTACAGCAAAATACATTGACGTGATGGAAGGATCTTTTTTTCGGTAAGGCGCGTTCCTTTAGTGACGTCACGTACGGACTCGTCACCAACTCAAAAACAAGACTTCTTGAATATTCAGCACGAGTCTTAAAACGTGAAATATAGCTATATGTGGTGGAATATTATTAAAATACGCTCAGTAGAAGTCATTTGAAGCCATTTTACAAATTATGGACACAACTTGTCCAGAGACGTCGGTTGTCCTTTGAACCTACTGAACTGAATATTTCCGCCTCCTTGTTTCGACCGCCTCGGTTTTTTTTCTTTTCTCACCTAATTTTTTTAAACATGCTTATTTCCTGATTTTAAACAACATTCCAGTTGAATCTGCGGTGAGGTTTAGGGAGAAAAAAAAACTGCTTTAAAGGACAACCGACACCTTCGGACAGGTTGTGTCCATAATTTGTAAAATCACTTCAAATGACTTCTACTGAGCGCATTTTGACAAAGATTCCACCACATATAGCTATATATTTTTTTTTGTTTTAAGACTCGCACTGAATATTCAGGAAGTCTTGTTTTCGAGTTGATGACGATGCCCTGATGTCACGGAGGGAACTCCCCTGACCGAGAAAGCGATACACAATGCATTTTGGGTACTTTTTTTCATCTCAAAACACGCGAAATTAGAAGGAAAACTGCATAACGCAATGGTGAATCGTGTGTCGCAGCTAATTGCGGGAACACGCATAAAGAAGGTGTAAGTTTACACAAATTCCCAGCGGACAAATCAGCCCATTTCCAACGGAGCTTGTGCGCCATCTTGTGCATTTTCTGGGCGCTACATTAGAGTCCAGACGGCTCGAATTGATACGGAAGGACATTTTGGGAGAAATATCAAATTATTACCGTATTTTCCGGTGTATAAGGCGTAACCCCAATGAATGGTGTATTTTCAAACTTTTTTCACCATATACTATCAGGCGCACATGCGTATAAGAAGAAAATGAAAGCTTTTGGGTGCGCCTTATACACTATAAAATACTTTGTGCTACGGGGTTTAAAATCACTCCCAAAACTAAAATATTGGGTTTTTTTTTCGCACAAGCTGACAACCTGAGCACGGCCCAATCTGGATCGAGTCTGTCGCTGGCCTCTGCCGCCACCAACGAGGCCGACAGCGTCCATTCTGGGGGTGCGGGCTCTCACCGGTAAGATAAGCCACCCTTTGTATGTATATATGTATATGTGTATATGTATATGCATGTATTTATATGTGTATGTGTATATGTATATGCATGTATTTATATATGTGTGTGTGTGTGTGTGTGTGTGTGTGTGTGTGTGTGTGTGTGTGTGTGTGTGTGTGTGTGTGTGTGTGTGTGTGTGTGTGTGTGTGTGTGTGTGTGCGTGTGTGCGTGTGTGTGTGTGTGTGTGTGTGTGTGTGTGTGTGTGTGTGTGCGTGCGTGTGTGTGTTTGTACGGCTATACTTGTGAGGTCCACAATGATTTTATACCATACGTAGTGAGGACATTTTTGACTTGTGAGGACCGTTAGTTCGGTCCTCACAAGTTTTTCATTGAAAAGGCTTCTAGAAGGTCTAATATGCATCTCTCAAACGTGCGTGCGTGTGTGTGTGTGTGTGTGTGTGTGTGTGTGTGTGTGTGTGTGTGTGTGTGTATATATATATATATATATATATATATATATATATATATATATATATATATATATATATATATATATATATATATATATATATATACAGTAAAGTCTCGTTATATCGATATTCAAGGGAGCCCGAAAAAATATCGATATAACCGGGACTATCGATATATCCGACCCTGTTTGCATGTAATTTTCTCCGTGCGTGCATAGAAATAGTATCGATATAACCGGGACTATCGATATATCCGATATCGCTATAACGAGACTTTACTGTATATATATATATATGCGTGTGTGTGTGTGTGTGTATTACTTCCGGGTTGAGTGAATGGTGGCGCGTCTGGCTGCCGCTGCTCACCCGCAGAGAAATTTATCCTGTGACTGTAAAGTGTCCTTGAGAGTTATTATTATTGTTCTTCTTCTTCTTCTTCACCTTCTTCTTCACCTTGTGCCGTCGCGCAACATTCATTCCCGTCGTCGTGTTTTAGTTGCGACTCCGTGGAGTCGTTCCCCGGAAGTCGTAACCACAGTCGGGCTGCGGAACGAGACTGGGACAACGGCTCCACCGCGTCTTCCATCGCATCCTTGGCTGAATACACCGGTTAGTTGATCCTATACACCCCCTTTTCCCATCTGGTATTATCCAAAATGTTGAAGAATTGTTCTGAAATGCTTTGAAAAGGTCCAAAGCTTTTCAAGGAGCCGAGTGCCAAATCCAACAAGCCAATCATCCACAACGCCATCTCGCACTGCTGTCTGGCCGGAAAAGTCAACGAGCCTCAGAAGAATCAAATCCTTGAGGTCAGTTCATATGTACCATATTTTCCTGTGTATAAGGCACACTGCAGTATAAGGTGCACCACCAATGAATGGTGTATTTTCATACTTTTTCCATATATACAGCGCATTGGAATATAAGACGCACCTTCAATGAATGGAGAAAAGAACGTTTTTCAAATACAGCGATACCTCTGTTTACAAATCCCTTGGCTTACGAACTTTCGGTTTACGAATATTACTTTTATGAAAATTTTACCTTGGCATACGAACTTTTTTCATACACGGAGCTGCCTCAATGTATCACTTACAGTGATACCTCAGTTTACAAACTTAATTGGTTCCCAGAAAGCGTGTGTAAAGCGTAGTTTGTCTGCCAAACATTTATTTCCCATAAGAAACCATTAAAAATGAGAACAATGCGTTTCCAGGTTCCCATAAAATGTACATTTTTACTAAATAAGACTTAAAACTACACATAATCTACCTTATTTTATGTATAATAAATGTGCTATTGTATATGAATTAAAGAAATAAACTGTACTGTATAATAAAGTCATTTTATTTACCTTTGTGATGGTCGTTGATGGCTTGAGGGAAGGAGTTACTGTTTGGAAGGAGAGTCACCTTCCATCAGGACTGTCCCCTACTAGCTGCTTTTCGTTAATCCAAATCAACAAAAGTTTTTCAACCTCTTCTATTGCCTCAGACCGTTACCTAGACAACACAGAAACACCCTTAGCCGCACATAGCAATAGTCGACTTAGCGTCCTGGTACTGGTACGCTAAGTCACACAAACGCACACCTCGTTCATGTTTTTTGATGATCTCCTTCTTCTGCTCGACCGTAATTTTCTTTTGTGTCCTCTTTGGTTTAACACTCGCCTGTGGTGGGGTGTTTGTAAATTGTGTTTGTATCATTTTTACCAGTGTCAAACAGTTAGATTTGGTTACTGTTTAGAGAGTTAATGGCAACGGGGGAAGAAGCTATTTAAATGTCTGCCGGATTTGATGCTCATGGATCGGTAGCGCCTGCCTGAGTGGGGATCAGTGGAAAAGGTGGTGAGCAGGGTGCGGAGGGTCCAGTCGGATGCTTCTGCATTGCGCAATCGTTCTAACTGACCTCTCCCCCCTTCCGCAGGAGCTTGAGAAATGCGAATGCAATCACATGATGATCCTGTTCCGCGATGGCGGCTGCCAGTTCCGCGCCCTTTACTCCTACTTCCCGGACACGGAAGAAATCCACAAGCTAACGGGCACGGGGCCCAAAAGCATCACCAAGAAGATGATCGACAAGCTGTACAAATACAGCTCGGACCGCAAGCAGTTTACCGTCATCCCCGCCAAAACTGTGTCGGTCAGCGTGGACGCTTTGACCATCCACAACCACTTGTGGCAGGCCAAGAGAAGCGCGACGTCGAAGAAAAGTGCAAAATAGCAACCCCCCCCCCCCCTGACCCACCATCGCAACGCAAATCATCTAGCGCCATCTTGCTTTGTTTGTTTGTCAATGCTCGCCGGCGCGCACAATTTCCCCCCAAAGGGAGTTTGCTTGCCCAACAAGAGAAACGCTGCCTTGGATTGGCTTCTATGCCTTGCGTGATGCATTCAGGCGCACTCCGTATTCATCAGCTTCGTCATAGCGCCGAAGCGGATGACGCAGACATAATTGGATACACTCCTTCCTGGTTCGTGGAATCATGGTGACACTTCTGTCATACCAGAAAGTACTTTTTAAAAAAAACGGTTCTTCGTTTCCGGGGAATTGTTTGGCCTTGAAAGCATCATGGTACTCTTCATCAACAGATCAAACCGCCTTTGAAAATGCTCACTGGTTGCGCGTGTGTGTATAGCAAAGAGAAGAAAAAAAACTTGAACACTGCGGTTATTTTAACTTTTATTTATCTGAAAATCCCTTTTTTTTATAAGGGTTGTTTAATGAGGGAGATTCGGTGCCGCCATGATGCTATTTTTCGCGGGGGGGAGTTGTTTTGGTTGTGTTTATTTTTATTTTTACTGCTGAGTTGATGTGTGTGTGTGATGTCATCACAACAGATCTGCGATGTGTAGAGCGTAGTTGTCGTCTCTCCATTTCGGCCACACGAAGACGAATAAGGTGCGCACACACACACAAACACACACGCGGAGTCACGATCAAGCGAACACGCCATGCAATGTAAATCATCGAGTGCCGCCATTAAAGAACATTTGACCCCGAAGGTTTGACGGACACTCATCACGTGTATTCGTCTGTTTCTACAAGTGCTCCTTCACTCGAAGGCAAAACCCACCGAATCGCACTTTAATTTTGTATCAAACACTAGAGAGGCCAAGTAAGGGCTTTCGTACTACTCCGTACGTTAAGTGTCTTCTCAAAACAGATTGTATGGGCATGGCGGGGGGGGGGGGGGGATCGCCATTTGTGTTACACTGGTCTTTTTTCGTTTTGTTTTTTTCATCCTGCTTTTTGAGTTTGATGCTTTTGAGGTCATGCCATTTATTTATTTTGATACGCTAGCATGTCGAAATTGAATTAAAGTCACTTTTTTTTATTTTTTGTAGTGTTCTCGTGGCTTGTTTTGTCCGTTTGTTTTTATCACCCTCAGATACTTAGAAGCGGGGGGGGGGGGGGGGGTTAAAAGGTTCCTCATTCTTGCTTTTAGCGGTTTAGTATTTTTTGTCTGTTTTCTCACAATCTTGTTAAAAACGTAAAAATCATCCTAATCTCTTTTCCCCCTCCCAGTCAACTACACCGCTTTGCATTTCTTCAAGGTCTGATATATATATAAATATAATATAATATAAAGTGGATGAGCAATAAGAAAACATTTTCTCAGAATCTGGAGCCATTGTTTTGATTCTAGAGCAAGGCAAGATGTCTTGGCGTGACGTCACGAACAAGGGGGCGGGACCTTCTGAAACTCGCCATTTCCGTGGTCATTTTGAAGTAGTTTTGGGACACTTTAAGTCGTTTTTATTGGTGTTTTTCGTTTGAGTAAGAATATCAGCCTGCGTTTTTCTAATGTAAGTTAGGAAACCAAAAATTGGTGTCGGTTGTCCTTTAAGTCCATAACCAAATATTCCAATGTCAATTCAATAATTTGATGTATTATTTTGCTTACGTGGAGCAGCAACCACTGCAGGTACAACTCATGCAGTCACCGTTTATCCAAGATGATCCTAATGGGTGTGTTGTATTATCATAGTCATCCAGGCAAAATTTTGCATCTAGTAAAGAATAATAGAAAGATGAAAAGCTACAGGAAGTATTTAATGAACAAAGATCATCAAGTATCGCCTTGTTACCTGGATTGTGCACTTTAAAATAGCAAGAACCATTTCCCAGTGACAGTAGAGCACATAGTAGCAAAGTCACAGATGGATATGTTCTCTAGGGGCAACAAAAAAAGTTGAAATCCATTCAAAATGTTGCCCTAAGTGACGTCACGGAGGGAACGCCCCTGACCGAGAAAGCGACACACAATGCATTTTGGGTACTTTGTTTGGTCGGAAAACTTCGTGTTGATCCGTATTGATGGCAAATTAGAAGGAAAACATCAATAATGCGATGGTGAATCGTTGTGTGTTGCACCAAGACTACTATTTGATACTAGTTGACACAAATTCCCAGCAGACAAATCAGCCCATTTCCAACGGAGCTTGGGCGCCATCTTGTGCATTTTCTGGGACGCTACATTGGAGTCCTTACGGCTCGAATTGATCCCAAAGGACTTCTTTAATCGATTGCAAACATTTATGCTTTCCTCTTCAGAACTATTTGAATCATATTCATAAGTGGATGAGCAATAAGAAAACATTTTCTCAGAATCTGGAGCCATTGTTTTGATTCTAGAGCAAGGCAAGATGTCTTGGTGTGACGTCACGAACAAGGGGGCGGGACCTTCTGAAACTCGCCATTTCCGTGGTCATTTTGAAGTAGTTTTGGGACACTTTAAGTCGTTTTTATTGGTGTTTTTCGTTTGAGTAAGAATATCAGCCTGCGTTTTTCTAATGTAAGTTAGGAATCCAAAAATTGGTGTCGGTTGTCCTTTAAGCCCATAACCAAATATTCCAATGTCAATTCAATAATTTGATGTATTATTTTGCTTACGTGGTGCAGCAACCACTGCAGGTACAACTCATGCAGTCACCGTTTATCCAAGATGATCCTAATGGGTGTGTTGTATTATCATAGTCATCCAGGCAAAATTTTGCATCTGGTAAAGAATAATAGAAAGATGAAAAGCTACAGGAAGTATTTAATGAACAAAGAGCATCAAGTATCGCCTTGTTACCTGGATTGTGCACTTTAAAATAGCAAGAACCATTTCCCAGTGACAGTAGAGCACATAGTAGCAAAGTCACAGATGGGTATGTTCTCTAGGGGCAACAAAAAAAGTTATTTTATAGGTAAAAATATTGAAAAATACTCCCTCCCACCCAAAAAAAACCCATGCACTTTAACTTACCATTGTTGCAATTCGTTTCATCAGACTCAAGAGGCTTGTGACTTTGAAGGATTTAAGTGAACAACCCTTTGGCAAGAAATTGAAGTCAGGTATGGTTGCGACCTCTTTATATGTTCAATGTCACATATGTGACCGTTTTTTTTTTTTTTTGGGCAGTGAGGTCAGTAAACCCTGATCTTATCATATGGCGGATGTTTAACCATTTCAGGGACAGCGGTGACTAGACTGGACACACTGGACAGTTGGTTCGTCACAATCAGGTTTGAGTGTGCCTGAAAGAGTTAACTCCACGAGGTAATTGTCAACATTAGGTTTCTTCGAGTGGAACATTAACATGTGAGCATGTTCAATGTCATTTTTCAATAACAAATTGTTCCTGAACTAATTGCTTCTCCTGCTTAATTTATAAAATACTACGGAGCAGTGACCAAAACAAAGTACTCAATTTCTCATGATGAAAAGGTTTCTTCAGCCGTCATCTGTACTTCTTTGAATGTTTCACTTCTTATCCAAGAGGCTTCGTCAGAGAACTAAAATTTGCTGGTAGCTCTGGCCCTATACATACAAAGCTACCAGCAAATTTTAGTTCGTTGACGAAGCCTCTTGGATAAGAAGCGAAACGTCCGACACCTTCAAAGAAGTACAGATGACAGCTGAAGAAACCTTTTCATCGATGGACTACACAGACGTACTCAAATTCCTGTTACCCATTATTGAAACAAAGTGGATTCCACTGGATTAAGAACACAATATTTTTCCGTCACATAAAATATACATTTAAAGGACAACCGACGTCTCTGGACAAGTTGTGTCCATAATTTGTAAAATCACTTCAAATGACTTCTACTGAGCGTATTTTACAAAGATTCCACCGCTTATAGCTATATTTTACGTTTTAAGACTCGCGCGTAATATTCAGGAAGTCTTGTTTTTGAGTTGGTGACGAGTCTGTACGCGACGTCACTAAAGGACCGCCCTTGAGCGTAAAAAAGACGCATTGTAGCGGTCACGTCAATCATGTCAATGTATTTTGCTGTACCTGTTTGATCAGGGGGCCTTGTGTTGCACCCAAAAGCCGCCAGGAGGCCAGAAGAGGGCGTCCAAGCTCCATATAAGGAATTTATCAGCCTGTGGAAACGGAGGTGGCCACAGGAGGTCGCCATTTTGTGCCTCTTTTTTTTAGTGAGAGATTTTCCCCCAATGTTGCCTCGAAATGGCAAAGATAAATTCTTTAATCGATTGCAAACATGTAGAACAGAACTATTTTAATCATATTTATAACTGGATGTGTAACAAGAAAGCATATTCTCCCAATCTGAAGCCATTGTTTTGATTCACAAGCAATGCAAGACGTCTTGGCGTGACGTCACGAAAAGGGGGCGGGACTTTCTGAAAATGCCCAATTCGCAGCTAAATTTTTTGCAGATTTTGGACACTTTAAGTCATTTTTATTGGTGTTTTGCATTTGACTAAAAATATCATACTGCGTGTTTTGGGTATTTTAGATGCAATAAAACTTTTTCTGATGTCATTTAAAAAAACAAAAAAGTGACGTCGGTTGTCCTTTAAAGCTACTGAACTGAATATTTCCACCTTTTTTCGACCGCCTCGGTTTTTCTTTTCTTACCGAATTTTTTTAAACATGGTTATTTCCTGATTTTAAACATCATTCCAGTTAAAAAATCAAAAGTGACGTCGATTGTCCTTCAAGCAACAAATAAACTAAGGATCCATTTGGGAGCCGAAAGAGCCGTCACTTTATGTTGAGCCGAGCCAAAATAATCGGCTCTGTAAAAAGGGCCGAAATTCCCATCACAACACGCGCCATTACTGGGGTTGCCAGTTCCTCTAGAAAGCAGCCGACAACCTCGTAAGCCAACGCGTTGGTCACCGCGAGGCCTCGAAGAGGACGGTGTTGCCTCTAAATGGCAACATCGCACACAGTCAAAGCGAAAGCAAGCTAACCCCCCTACAGATTGTGTCGTTTGTTTAATTTACATTAATTTCGCCTTAATATGAACACGTTTGTATTATTTGGGCACACAAGAGGACATTGAGCGGCTGAGAGCATAAATGGATCGATAGTCGCAAAGGTGAGCGACATAAAGAGGGGGTTGCTAGCTTTTAGCTTGCTATGCTAACTTTAGCAAGCAAGGCCAACCCACCTACAAGTCACCCACTTTGTTTATGGCGGTTCGTGAGTGTTCAGTAACAGAGCGATCAGCCGTTTGAGTTAGTGGTAGCGTTGCGATCTACGTTCGTCTTACGTTCAAACTTATAAAGCGTTTACGTAACCTCTTCGTTACGATGGCTTTATTTTGACTTTAAGAGCATGGTCGTGCTCGGAGAAGAAGACAAAGCACCTGCATAAGCTTCTGAAGATGGTTTTTGTTGTTTTTTTTTGGTCACTATATCTCACGAACCTGAAATAGTCCGCTCCAGACTTGTTGATCGACGACTAGTTGTATTGTTAAAGACTGTTTAAACGTAATTGTGTGCAGCTGTCATATACACACTTGCTGCATTGTCTTTTAATGCTGAGGGGTTTATAAATGCACAAGCAACGACGTCACGTTCACAAATCCGCGATGGTAAGTACAATAGTTGCTATAAATTATGTTTTCCTATCGTTTTAGTATGAAGAAAATAAGTTATTCTAATGTTAATTAGGACTTTTGTGAATCAATGTGTGTTTGGTTGGGTCGGATTACTGTCACATCACATTCGGCCACGTTTTATGACGTACAGTGTTAGCTAGCTTCCTCCACCTACAAGCGAACATTACTGTATTGTAAAATATAAATAGGAAATGAAAACAAACTGTATTACTGATGTGAAAGCCTAAAAAATTCACTCGTTTAATTACATTTTTGTGTGTGTGTGTGCCTTTAAGTGGCGTGGCCTTTCCAAAGAATGCCTTGTAGCTCTGTCTCTTTCTTTTTCTTCGTAACCCGTCAGAACCATATCGTGAATTCACTTTGAAACAGTAAATGTCAGCAATCTCATAAATAAAGGACCCCTCTGTAAATTGTTTTATACATCATCACTCTCATTTAGCTGAACATCAAGCCCAAGAGGTTGTGGACCCCTTCCCAGGGTCTGCTAAGGCCCGGGAGGAGGATGCATCGCGGTTGGGATAAGGACTACCAGATTTCGGCACGGAAAATGGGCACGTCCTTGCTCTTCCAGCTTTCGGCTCATGATCGGGAACTGGACTTGGTTTGTCTGGACCATAGCTATGCCAAACCATGGAATGCCCATCCGGATGCCAGCAGTGCGCGGCCCACTAGGACGTTATTTGTCACCCCTCGGCGCCAACCAGAAGCCTCTCAGTGAGTTGATCTTTATAGTCTAGCAAAATCTGCCTTGACAGTGAAAATATAAATATAATTGCCCCAGCCCCAAATCCTTTAAAAATGACCATAAGGGCTGTCGAGAATCTTCACTCTGAATGTGTCTTCTATTGCAGAGATTCAGAAACCGTCATCGATGTGGAAACGGTGACCCCCACGCCGGTTCTTCTGTATGACAACCACAAAGCTCAAAGTGTGATGAAGGAATGCGAGCGCCACGTCCTTTTTGCTCGCACCGTTGCGGACAGTCCCCCTCCTCCTGATGACTGGGAGGAACATATAAACAAGTAAGCCAACCCCATGCGGTAAGTCAGTATCGAAACGTGCCTCTATCAAACTGTGTTGACCACCATTTTGTTCTCTCAGGACGATGTGGACCGTCGCACAGACCAAACTGTTTAATAAAGTCCTAAAAGCACTTCAAGCTGAAAGATTAGCCCGCTTGGCCAATGAACATGTAAGTTCCAAGGCCCCGTTGACTGAATTAGGGGTGCGCCTTATTGTCATATTGAGCCACAACTGCACTTGCAACTACTGTCAGCAGCCACCGACTCCATTTTCCCGTCTAGAAGTAACGGCAGCTTCTACTATAGCACCTCATAGTGTGGTGTGCCTTTAAACTGGTATCTATTTATATACAGTATTATATTTGGAAAACTTTTCGTTCATTGAAGGTGCGCCTTATAGTCCGGGTCGCCTGATACAGGTAACATCCGACTTACGACAGAGTTCCGTTCCGACCAAACGGTTATAAGTCAAAATGGTCGTAAGTTGAAATCCATTCAAAATGTTGAATAGAGACTCGCAGTTGAAATGAAACTCTCCCTCTGGTGCCATCACACGGTCGATTGCTGTGCGAGAGTGAGATGCTGACGTGCCGGCCAAAATTGTCGCACACGTTGGCGGCCTGCTAGCGTGTTACGGTGCCAGGCGTAGAATTAAAATTTAAAAATGGAGTCTGGAGGTTGTTGTCGTAAGTACGGGTGGTCGTAAGTTGAGCTGGTCGTAAGTTGGATGTTATGGAAAAAGTTTGAACATACACCATTCATTGGGCGCTTTATACTTTGGTGCACCGTATACACTGGAAAATGGTTATTTTTTTTCTGGAGTGTACACAAGTCACCCAAGCACTTTTACTTCCAATTTTTCACGATGACATAACGTGACCTTAGCAAGTAGCGTGGCTTCTCCTGCTTTCTTTCTGTTAATTACTCCTAATCCCTACGTGAGAACCAAATTTAAGTGTAAGTGTAGCTTACCCGCCGCCATGGAAGTGAGATGATGAAGGCTCCGTTGACTGAATTAGGGGTCGTTACGGTTTCCTTTCAGAATTTGAGCAAGCCATTAGAATGTTTAATCCACAGGTGTCAAAGTCAAGGCCCGCGGGCCAAATCCGGCGCGCCACATCATTTTTTTTCGGCCCGCGAAAGCAAACTTGTTAAATTCCACGATGATTGCTAAAATCGGAGCCAAAATTTCATATTTTTGGATGTCAACCACAATAAAAGTCATTATTCTTGACTTCAGATTTGAAAACGAGTTATTCATTAATTTGCTGTGTGCTCTATATGTAATATTTGAAGGGATTTAAACATTCTAATGGGTTCCCCAAATTCATAACGGCCCTCGAGAGGAAACCATAACTACAATGTGGCCCGCGGCAAAAAAATGACTTTGACACCCCTGGTTTAATCCCTCCACATACTATATACTGCATCTGGCTATCTATTAGATATTTATTAGCTATCCATTAGCTAGCTAGCTATTAGCTGGCTGGCTGTTGGCTATCTGTCTATCTATTAGCTATTTATTAGCTATCCATATCCATTAGCTAGTTGGCTAGCTATTAGCTGTCTAGCTGGATGGCTGTTATGCTATCTGGCTGTCTATTAGCTATCCATTAGTTAGCTAGCTTTCTATCTATTTGAGTTACTTCCGGGTTGAGTGAACGCTGGCGCGTTTGGCTGCCGCTGCTCACCCACAGAAAAAAACTTATCGTGTGAATGTAAAGTGACCTTGAGAGTTTTGAAAGGCGCTTAGAAATGTAATGTATTATTACAATGCTCAAATCTGTATGTGTGTGTGTGTGTGTGTGTGTGTGTTTGTTTGCATGTGTCCGATCCCATTCCCAACAGGCATCCAACGAGCCGATATTACGCCGAATCGCGGTGGACAAATGTGCCAGAAAAGTGCGCCACGCCTTAGCCAGCGTGAACTGGGAAACTAAGCTAACGCAGTGGTTGCACACCACCCTCATCGAATCGCTGAGTCTCGCCATGCTGGCTGCTTACTTGGATGTTCTGCAGACACTCAAAAGCAAGGTGACTTCACGTCAAATTATTGTGCGATTAGAGGATTTGTGATGACGTGTCATTTTCATATTTATTTATTTTTTGTCTCGGAAGTTGCCTACGCTGATCGACAGAATGCTACTTCCGGCCTCCAAGACGGGTTCTCCCAGCGCCGAGGCCCTTTCACTCCTACTGAAACGTCCGTGGGATCCGGCTGTTGGAGTTTTGTCTCAAAACAAGCCGGTATAATTCAACACTTCATTAAAGGACAACCGACGCCCCGGACAAGTTGCGTCCATAATTTGTAAAATCACTTCAAATGACTTCTACTGAGCGTATTTTACAAAGATTCCACTGCGTATAGCTATATTTTACGTTTTAAGACTCACGCTGAATATTCAGGAAGTCTTGTTTTCGAGTTGATGACGATGCCCTAAATGATGTCACGGAGGGAACGCCCCTGAATGACCAAGCGACGCCCAATGCATTTTGGACACTTTTTTTCGTCTGAAAACACAGTGTTGATCGCGAAATTAGAAGGAAAACTACATAAATAACGCGATGGTGAATCGTGTGTCGCACCAAGACTACCAATTGCGGTAAAATGCATAAAGAAGGTGTTAAGTTGACACAAATTCCCAGCGGACAAATCAGCCCATTTCCAACGGAGCTTGTTCGCCATCTTGTGCATTTTCTGGGACGCTACATTAGAGTCCGGACGGCTCGAATTGAGACCGAAGGACTTCTTTAATCGATTGCAAACATTTATGCTTTCCTCTTCAGAACTATTTGAATCATATTCATAATTGGATGAGGAACAAGAAAGCATTTTCTCCGAATCTGAACTCCCTGAAGCCATTGTTTTGATTCTGGAGCAAGGCAGTGTGTGACCAATAGTGATGTCACGAACAAGGGGGCGGGACTTTCTGAATATCCCCAGTTCCGAGCTCATTTTGTGGCCATTTTGGGACACCAAGTCATTTTTATTGGTGTTTTGCATTTGACTAAAAATATCAGCCTGCGTGTTTTAGGTATTTTAGATGCTATAAAACGTTTTTCTGATGTCAGTTAGAAAACAAAAAAATGGTGTCGGTTGTCCTTTAAACTTCATTATTCATTAACACACCCTCAAGAAAATAAATCCTTGTTGTTCAACGTTCCAGAGCAAGCTTCCCGGCTCACCGCTCATCTTAATAGCACCGTCAAGCCCGACCAATCCGGCCGTGTCCACATCACGACGGATGCGATTCTGGCAGTCGCAGCTTTCTTGTTTTGGCAAGGTGTGGCCGTGTTTAGTCTCACGTGTTTGGTCTCACGTTTGACTCTCATAACAAGTCATTCTGCTCCCGTTTTGTCTCTCTGAAAAATGCTGATAAACGACCGTTTGTGTGTGTGTGTGTGTGTGTGTGTGTGTGTGTGTGTGTGTGTGTGTGTGTGTGTGTGTGTGTGTGTGTGTGTGTGTGTGTGTGTGTGTGTGTGTGTGTGTGTGTGTGTGTGTGTGTGTGTGTGTGTGTGTGTGTGTGTGTGTGTGTGTGTGTGTGTGTGTGTGTGTGTGTGTGTGTGTCTGTGTCAGGTTATCCCCATACACACCCATGTCACCAGCGGCGCCAATATCGGCATTACGCAATGTCTGGAACACATGCTGGGAACAGTTCGTGCTAAGGTTATTGAGGTAGAGAAGATTGTGTTTTTCTGCTTTTTTTTTCAGGGGTTGTTGGGGGGGTCACCTTTCTATTTGTGTTGTCTATTGTATCTTTCAAAACATTATTTTGCTTTATTCTACGCTTCAACCTTAACTCATTCGCTGCCATTTCCCAATTTATTCAGGAATTGAAAAGTGTGACGTTGGAGAGCCATTCCACATTTTTTTCTGTTTTTGTTTTTCTTGTGGAGGTGCTGATAAAGTGCTGGTCAGACCTCCGGAAATATTTTTCCCTTCCACGAGGGGGGAAGCATTTCCCGTTTGTCCATGTCAGTACTTTGTTACAGCTTCAGCTGTTGTTAAAATGCTATATAAATCAATATGTATGGATTGGATTGGATTTTGTACATCTGACCTAATTTCAAGCTCAGATAACTCCATACCCATATAACTTAGCAATTAACTGTTTTTTTCTGATTAAAGAAGATAGTCTCAGGTTTCTTGTGCTGAATTGAATGTTTCTGTAAAAGTGCTATATATATCAATATGTATTGTATATTGTACAGCCACCCCCATTTCAAGCTCAGATAACTCCAGACGCATACAACTTAGGAATTAACTCATTTTTTTCTGATTAAAGAAGAGATTCTAAGGTTTCTTACGCTGAATTGAATGTTGATGTAAAAGTTATATATAAATCAAAATGTATTTTTTACAGCCACCCCCATTTCAAGCTCGGATAACTCCAGACCCATATAACTTAGCCATTAACTCTTTTTTTCTGATGAAAAAAGAGTAAGATTTCTTGCACTGAATTGAATGTTTATGTAATAGTGCTATATAAATCAATATGTATTGTATATTGTACAGCCACCCCCATTTCAAGCTCAGATAACTCCAGACGCATACAACTTAGGAATTAACTCATTTTTTTCTGATTAAAGAAGAGATTCTAAGGTTTCTTACGCTGAATTGAATGTTGATGTAAAAGTTATATATAAATCAAAATGTATTTTTTACAGCCACCCCCATTTCAAGCTCGGATAACTCCAGACCCATATAACTTAGCCATTAACTCTTTTTTTCTGATGAAAAAAGAGTAAGATTTCTTGCACTGAATTGAATGTTTATGTAATAGTGCTATATAAATCAATATGTGTTGTATTTTGTACAGCCGCCCCCATTTCAAGCTCAGATAACTCCAGACCCATATATTTTGGGAATTCACTTTTTTTCTGATGAAAGAAGAGTCTAAGGTTTCTTAACGCTGAATTGAATCTTTATGTAGTCCTAACCTCAATATACTGTGGGTCATGCAATTTGAAAACCCTGGCACTGGAGTGGACACATTTTTGCACATTGTCTGGCATTGAATGAGTTAATAAGATGATAATTGATCTTTTTGTACATTACAATTTATTCTATTCTATTTGTGATTTTATTTATTATATGCTTGTCTGTGACTAAAGTGTCCTTGAGTGCTTTGAAAGGCGCTTAAAAGGAAATGTATAATTATTATTATTATTACATTTTGCCATGAGCCTATATAATTCATGCTTTACAGTTAGAGCATTAAATTGATCTACATTATGATGCAATATATAAAAATGTGAATCTGGCCTCCATCGCTTCACCAGGATAAATAAAGGTTGAATGAATGTTGACGAAATTCCACCATGCACAATTTCGATATTCCTGCAAGGATCGACTGACTGCCCTTGTTAAACCCACAGGTTCGCAGGCACTTCCCCCACAAACCCATCATCTTGGTCGGCTGGAATACAGGCGCGCTCATAGCCTGTCATGTAAGGTTTCACGTATTTTCCAATTTATTGTAGTTTTCTGTCGTGGGTTTAATCTGATTTCATGGTGACTACTCGACAGGTTTCCCTCATGGAATACCTCACCGCTGTCGTTTGCCTCGGGTTTCCCCTGCTCACGGTCAACGGTCCACGAGGGGTCAGCTTTCTATATTTCCTTAAATATGATTTTTTTTTTCTGCTCATTTATTGTACTGACTTGTCCATATCTTATGTGTGTGACTCCCAGGATGTAGACGACCCATTGCTGGACATGAAGACCCCAGTATTGTTTGTTGTCGGTCAGAACGGTCTGCAGTGCACCGTGGAAGGAATGGAGGAATTCCGAGAGAAACTGAGGACCGATAACAGCATGGTGGTTGTGGGAGGGGCTGACGATAACGTCAGGTGAGGTCTCGTAAATTCATTCATAGCCGCCAGGGTCAGTCCCGTTATTATTATTATTATTATTATTATTATTTTTGACAGAATCAGCTCGGCGAAAATGAAATCTGAGGGACTGACGCAGACGATGGTTGACCGCTGCATTCAGGTGGGTGCTTGCAATGTGTTTCTTCCTGTTTTTTTTTTGTGCTTTCTACAGTTCTATCTATCCATCACTTTCATGTTTTCAATTTTTTATTGATGTCACTTTTTCATTCTTTCATTTTTTTCTCCATTTTATCATTCTTTCATTGTTTCATTATTTCATGTTTTCATTTTTTTCTTTTTCATATTATCATTTGTCGTTTTTTTGTTATTTAATTTGTTCATTTTATTCATGTTTTCCTTTTTTTCATTTCATTGTTTTCATTCTTTCGTGTATTTCATTCTTTCATTTTTTTCATTATTTAATTTGTTCATTTTTGTTTTAATTTTTTCTTTTTTTTCATTTTCATTTTTTTCATTCTTTCATTGTTTTCATATTTTCATTCTTTCATTTTTTAAATTCATTTTTTCTTTCATTTCTTCATTGTTTCTTTTTTTCATTCTTTTTTCATTCTTTTACTTGTTATTCTTTTCATTATGTCATTTTTTTTCATTTTTCATATTTTTTTCGTTCATTTTTTTTTTCTTTTTCATTTTTTCATTTGTTGTTTTTTTGTTTGATTTTTTTTTTTTTTTCCATTGTTTTTCCTTCCTTCATTTTTTTATTATTTCATTTTTTTCAGGATTTAATTTTTTCATGTTTTCATTTTTTTCATGAATTTTTTTTCATTCTTTCATTGTTTTCATTTTTTATTCTTTTGTGTATTTCATTCTTTCATTTTTTCATTATTTAATTTTTTCATTTTTCATTTTTGTTTTCATTTTCATTTTTTTCATTGTTTTCCTTTCATTTTTTTTCTTTCATTTCTTCATTGTTTCTTTTTATTTTACTTTTTTTCCTTTTTGATTGTTTTTCTTTTTTTCATTCTTTTACTTTTTAAATTTTTTCATTTTATTTTCGTAATTTTCATTTATTTAATTTTTTTCATTATTTCGATTTTTTTTCTATTCTTTCATATTTTTCGCTGATCCGCAGGATGAGATTGCAGACTTCCTGTCTGGTGTCCTCACGCGGACAGACAGTCACGGCCGCGGTTCGGGGGAAACGAGGGACCTCGACACAGAGAAGAAGAGGAGGCCTCGACGTGAGTTCCCTTTCGACATGGAGAGGGCACGCTCTTCCTCACCCGCTCTCAGACTCCCGATCTCTCCGTCAGGTTCTGAGGTCAGTTTACTGACCGTTTGAGGTAGGGGTGTTCATCCGAGAGTTATTCACTCACGCCACCATACATATTCAAAGTCACAGATACAGCAGTAGAACTGGATTCTATGGAGAGCCACTCGTCTGTAAATATCCCTTTTGTTTTGTTCGACAGGATTTGTCCAGTGTCTGCAGCAGTCCTACTTCAAGTCCCAAACCCAAGCTTGGTCTGTCTCCAGCGCAGAAGTCCAGTCTGATCACCGCCACGCAGTTACTAAAGACCCACATGCAACGATCTGGCGCTGCGATGTCACACAAGCAAGCTCAAGGTTGGTAGAGACTGCCATTAACTCATTCACTGCCATTCCAGAAATTATTTGGGAATTGAAAAGCATGACGTGGAGCGCTATTCCCAAATTTGTTCGGGTAGTTTTTTGTTTTCTTATTTTTTTTTTTTTTCTTGCGGGGATGCCGATAAAGCGCTGGTCAGACGTCTGGCAATGGTTTTCCCTTCCACGAGGTGGCATCATTTACCTTTTGTCCATGTTAGCGCTTTGTTACAGCTTCAGATGTTGTTAAAGCGGTCTATAAATCAATATGCATTGTATTGTATTTTGGACATCTGCCCCCATTTTAACCTCATAACTCCAGATCCATGTAACTTAGGAATTAACTCTTTGTTTCTTGATGAAAGAAGAGTCTAGGGTTTCTAACACTGTATTGTGTGTTTATGTAGTCCTAAAACTCAATATTCTGTGGGTCCTGCAATTTTATAATAATAATAATAATCTATTTCATTTCCAAGCGCCTTTCAAGGTCACTTTACAGTCATCGGATAAAGTGTTTCTGTGCGTGAGCAGTGGCAGCCACACGCGCCAGCGTTCGTTCAACCCGGAAGTAACTTAAATAGATAGAAAGCTAGCTAATATATAGCTAATAGCTAACTAGATAGCTAATATATAGCCAGCTAGACAGATAGCAAATAGATAGCCAGCTATATAGACTGCTGGATAGCCAGATAATAATAATAATAATAATAATACATTTAATTTCCAAGCGCCTTTCAAAACTCTCAAGGTCATTTTAGTCACAGGATAAAATGACAAAAACCCTGGCACTGTGGTGGACACATTTTTGCACATCATCTGCCGGTGCAGGAGTTAAATAGCACATTTTCACATGTGCAAAGGTTTTTGCTCCTTTGATCCAAGTTGGTAATGTCATCTAAAACATGGGGTGGAAAACTGAAAAAAAATTGAGGATGACATCACAAAGAAAACGGAATGTTCTCCGAGGAACCAGCAAGGAAGATGCAATTTGTATCTAAATTTTCGTGACTGAAATACTCTTGTCTCCTTTTCCACAACTTTCCTCTTTGGCCTCCATCTCTTTTTCTTCTCCCCATTCATTCACAGCTCAGTTTGCTGCTTTTATGAAACAAAACATGTTTGTGAGGAAAAACCTTCCTCCTGGTACTCCTCCTTGTATTTTCGGTAAGTGGCTATCCCTCTTTTCTCTGTCCTCTCTTTTCATCCTCCTTCCTCTCTTTGGTTTCCGCTGCTCTCATCTGGGTTTCCACAATGACAAGAAACGGTCACAGAAAGTCAGTTCTTCAGATGCGATGTCAGGGAATTTCTTGCGCTGCGCTCTAATAGACCGCAGACCTCAAAAGCACCGAGTGTTGATAATTCCTTCATCAAAAAAGAGGTAGTGCCAGTGGGTTGGTGCTTTGATACCACATTAACTCATTCGCTTCCATTCCCAAATTTATTCGGGTATTGAAAAGCATGACATGGAGCGCGATTCCAGAATGTGTTTATTTATTTATTTATTTATTTATTGGGGGGGGGGGGGGGGGGGGGGGGGGGGGGGGGGGGGGGGGGGGGGGGGGGGGGGGGGGGGGGGGGGGCGATAAAGCGCTGGTCAGACCTCTGGGAATGCCTTTCCCCTCCCACAAGGGGGCAGCATTTGCCTTTTTTACAGCCGCCCCCATTTCAAGCCCAGATAACTCCAGATCCATATAACTTAGTAATTAACTCTTCTTTTTCTTGATGAAAGAAGAGGGTCTAAGGTTTCTGACGCTGCATTGAATGTTTATGTAGTAATAATACATTTTATTTTGTAAGCGCCTTTCAAAACTCTCAAGGACACTTTACAGTCACAGGATATTTTTTCTGCGGGTGTGCAGCGGTAGCCACATGGCGCCAGCATTCACTCAACCCGGAAGTTCTTTCATTATTGGAATGAATAAACAAACCTATACATAAATATATACAAACAAATAAATCCATCCATAAATACATAAATGTATACAAACAAATAAATACATAAACAAAAACTTAAATAAATACATATATAAATACACATAAAAAATACACGAATAAATACATATATAAATACATATATTAATACAAAAAATATTTATATATAAACAAACAAATAAATACACAAACACTTAAATACATATATTAATACATAAATTAATACATATATATATATATATATATATATATATATATATATATATATATATATATATATATAATACATTTATGTAGTCCTAAAACTCAATATTCTGTGGGTCCTGCAAGTTGAGTGAAAATGACAAAAACCCTGGCATTGGAGTGGACATGTTTTTGCACATCGTGTGCCAGTCAATGAGTTAATAAGATGCCAAATGAATTCATCATGATCTATTTGTACATTACATTTTGTCATGATTACACTATATAATTAATGCATATAATTGATCCACATTATGATGCAATATACAATCTTTCATTAAGTATTATTATTAAAAAGGCCATATGTGTTTTTTTTCCATGCCCAACAGCCTTGCTTTCAAGAAAAAATGTAATCTCCATTACTTTGGAAAGGTTTTTTTAGTTGATTTTTGATTCATCAATCCACATTCAATTTATCCTTCTGAATAAATACAAATAAACACAATGACATCCCTTCATAAACCCACCGTATCCTGTTCTGCAGTGACAAGCGATCAAATGGAGGCCCTGGACAGAGACGAACTGAGACCTCGAGGCAAGAGGCGCCTCACCCCCAGCCCCACCCCGAGCAAAGTCTCAAAGCGGGCCAAAATCAAGGTCACGCTTCTTTCCCAAAACGATTCGGTTGGGTCTACCATCAGTCCGGAAGGTACAAATCAACATTATCTTTACCTATGTAAACCAGCCCTCCTAACATCGTTTTTTTTCCTTTGTACATTACACTACACGCTTTTATTAGTCTCGCAGTGGAGAAATTTACATTTCACAGCAGCAAAGTGCTGAAAGTAAGAGGAAAGGAAGAAGTAGAATTTGAAAAACAAAATACAGGACCTGCTGTCAAGGCAGCCACTCTCGTGGCGCCATCTTGAATTAAAAAAAAACATGTGACACAACACAAAAACACAGTCATTCAATTTTAAGCACTTCCTGCACCCTCTTTGTCATATGAGGCAGTTCTACATGAAAGTGGAGAGGATCAAAGCGTCCTTTTCAACAGTGAACGTGTCATTGCGAAATGTGCACGTCTGCTACAAGCTAAATGTTACGATGAAAGCCAACACAAAGTTGTAGCATCCATTGAAGAAAAGAGATTGTTGTCTCACATCCCACGTAAATCCGCTTCAATTCCAAATCGGCACTCCGTGCTGACACTCCTCAAGCCATGCGTCTTTCCCCTGAAAAAAAGCGGGCCTGTGAAAATGTTGCCCATTACAGGCGCAAAAAAAAGCACAATCGCATCCACAGCTCTCCAGCGATGACAGTCAAAAACAGTGCTGGCACATTCGTGCTGCCGAAAAGACGCAACCGCTCAGCAGAGTCTCCTACTTGGGATACTTTGGAATTACGAAAAAAAATCCCACACTTTTGACTTTGTTGCCAATTATTTTCCTTTTCTTTATTTATGTACAGTGATACCTCAGTTTACAAACCCCTTAACGTTCATACTTTTCGGTTTACGAACGTTAAATTTAATTAATATGGACTCGTTTCAACTTTGATAGTTCAATAGCAGAGTGTAGACTGCAAGGTTAAAATATCCCATCAATCAGGCTCCACAAATAACCCGCACAAGCCATCTGTACACTTGATGCAAAAAGATATCAACCCAGCTAAACAACACAATTGATGAGGAACTAGGTAAAATTATCGCAGAGAAAGAGAAATTCCTCAAGATGGTGAAAGAAGCCTCCATTCCTCATCAAGTGTTTAATGCTGATGAAACCAGCCACTCCATTCCATCAAGCCATCAATGACCATCACAAAGGTCCATAAAACGACTTTATTATACAGGACGGTTTATTTATTTATATAATTATTATTCCATAGCAAATTTATTATACATAAAAAGTGGTATATTTTGTGGCCTAGAAAATTAGAAAGTAAAAAATTATGTTTTATGGGGACCTGTGAACGGATTATTCTCATTTTAATGGTTTCCTATGGGAAATGTTTTTTTGGGATACACACTTTTCGCCTTACACACTCTGTTTTGGAACCAATTAAGTTCGTAAGCCAAGGTATCACTGTATTTATTATTATTTTAAGTGTACCAATGCAATTTTGACCTTGACGTTGTCCTTGTGCAGTGGGTGCTTCTTCAAAGCCCTTAGCCGTGACAATGGGACAAACTGTGCCCGGAGCAGTAGAGCTCTCCGGACTTCTCACCGGCCAACGGTAAGCTAGTTTGCCCGATTGTACATTAGCCATAATAACCAGTAGAGTACTCAACTCCCTAATCCCAACCATGCCCCATTACCACCTAGCAAACAAACAAACCAAAAATTGCTATTCTGGTGCAAAAGGGGCTGTTGCGCACTATTTAAAAAAAAATAAAATAAAAATAGACTTTTGACCACAGAGCACTTTTCTGAGGTGGCTCTTGAGTAGACTGGTGGTTATGTGTGTCGCTGCAGGTCTGCTAGTCTCTCAGAGGTGTCTGGTACCCTGTCCTCAGGCTCCAGCTCCTTCAACAGCGCGCAGCCTTGCACGGTGTCAGGGTCGTCCGCACCGATCCAGGCGCAAACTCCGGCTACTGCCCAAGGTATCTTTGCCCTGCCCCTCCCCCCCTCGCCCTCATGCTAGCATCTGTGCCATTATAGCTTCCCCGCCGTGCAGTGCTAATATAGCATTAGCACCCCCCCAAATGCGCTTCTGGCCATTTTGAACTCACTGTATGTGAGTATTTTTAACCAAAGGTTAAAAATCACATTTTACACCATCGCTGTGTGTCACTTGTCCACGAATTTACCCCATTTGAAGTTTGATGTGAGTGGTGTGTGCCCACCCCACTTTGAGGTTACTTTCCGACGTTTTTCTAGGACATATTCTGATATTTATATCTTGTGTGCGCAGCATCTTCCGCCAGCAGTTTGCTCCAAGGCCTAAGTTTCAGTCTTCAGGAGATCGTCACCAAAGCACCTAGCTTGCCCTTTGCGGAAGCCTGCGCTGGAAGCACACAGGTATGACTGTTGTTCAACATATGGTCTGTGGGCCGCATACAGGCCCCGTTCTGTGTCAGCCCATGGATTATTTATTTCCCCCTTGAGTTTCCTCTTGTCAATATGCTTACAAGGAACTATGATGCCATTGATTGGAGTAAAAAAAAAAAGACCTGTATAGGATAGTTGTCCATGTTAAGAGCTTTGTTACAGCTTCAGTTGTTAAAGCGCTATATAAATCATTATGTATTGTATCGTATTGTGCACATGGACAAAAAACGTTCATATTGGATTAGCCTGTATTAGTGTCACAGTAAGAAAAAAAATACATTTCACAGCAGCAAAGTTATGGAAGGAAGAGGAAAGGAAGAAGTAGAAAAACAAAACACAAGAGCTGCTGTAAAGGCAGTCACTCTCGCAGTGCCATCTTGAAGTCAAAAGAAGAAAATATAACAACACAAAGACACAGTCATTAAATCTCAAGCACTTTCTGCGCCCTCTTTGTTGTACAAAGCAGTACTAGATGAAAGATGAGAGGATCAAAGTGTCCTTTTCACCAGTGGATCAGGGACGTCATGGGGAAATGTGCACGTCTGCTACAAGCTAAATGTTGAAAGCAAACACAAAGCTGTAGCATCTATTGACGAAATAGATTGTCTAACATCTCCTGTGTAAATCCGCTTCAATTCCAAGCCGCGACAGTTGCAAATACACATCGGCGCTCTGCGTTGACGCTCCTTTCTTTTCATCTCATTCTTTTGAATGAGAAAACAACGTAAGAATAAGAACAATAAAATACACAAACCAAAATTGACCAATGATATTTTTGAAATTTTGATTTGACAGAAATATTCACAAATCAACAACAGACAGAGAGTAAAACCATTCTCCAAAAAAGAAAATCTGACTTTTTTTTTTTGTACTCTATTCCCCGCCCCCAGTCTTCAGTTAAAGCCACGTGATTGGTCAAAAACGCAGCAGCGAGGGGAGGTGGTTTAAACATTTCAAGAGACAGGCAGAGGACAGAGAGAGTGACAAAATGGATAGAAAACAGTGAAATTTGGACTCATGTCAACGTTGATAGTTCAAAGGCGGAGTGTTGACTGCAAGGTTAAAATTCCCATCAATCAGGCTCCACAAATAACCCGTACTAGCCATCAGTTCAATTTGAAATGAAATGACAAGCAAGGGAACCAGCTATAAATGATGTTTCTAGTGTGTCTGCTTGCATCTGTTGCTGTTGCAATATCACAACTTCCAAGATGTACAACCCAGAGCTCCTTGAGACACTTTATGCAAAAACCTATCCATTCCATGAAGCCATCAACGACCATCTCAAAGGTAAATAAAATGACTTTATTATACTGTACAGTTTATTTCTTTAATTATAATTCCATAGCACATTTCTCATTCATAAAATAAGTTATATTTTGTGTAGTTTTAAGGCTTAGAAAATTAGAAAGTAGACCTGGGAACGGATTATTCTCATTTTAATGGTTTCCTATGGAAAATTATTTTTTGGGATACACACTTTTCGCCTTACACACTCTGTCTGGGAACCAATTAAGTTCATAAGACAAGGTATCACTACTAAATTATGTCCAAGGCTAGATGTCCTAGATGACAGTTTAACAGGCTGTGTCTGTTCAATCCAGATTGACCCATGGTTTCTGTGCTTTCATTGTGTACTCGAGTCACACGTTCACTAAGCATATACAGTAAAGTCTCGTTATATCGATATTCTTGGGAGTCGGAAAAAATATCGATATAACCGGACTATCGATATATCTGATCCTACGGCATGTAAATATTCTCCTTGCGTTCATAGAAATAGTATCGTAATAAGCAGTACTATCGATATAACAAGACTTTAGTGTAACATGAAAGTTTCAAATATGATAACTTCTATTCTGTCTAATCTCTATCAACCTCTGTATGTCATACATATTAGCATATTTGACAATAAAGCTGACTTTGACTTTGATTTGACGTTTGCGAAAGTCCAAATTTTGGACATTTAACAACATGGCCGTGCCATTCTCCAGACGTTCTGTGGCAAGCCGCAAGGTCAGATCTTGAGCGTCGTCTCTTCTACCACCACCAACTCCACCAATAGCAGCACTCTTCTCCGCGCCGTCCCCGTTGTCACCGCAGGGGGCGTGGCCAAAACCAACGCTATCCACCAACTCCTCACAAATGGCGGATTGGCCAAACTCGCCAGCGGTTTGCCCGGCTTGGCCCACGTCACCAACCAGACTGCCGGTATGTCTCGAACTGCCAAAGGGCGACGTCCGCGGTGAACGCCAGCGCTTTTTCATCCCGACATTCGCTGAGCAAGGATTTTTTTTTTTTTTTATGTAAGAGAGACAACTTTGATGACCAAGACGGCCATTTTAGAGTACAATTGAATTTGTACAGTGACACCTTTATAAAAAGAAAAATCCAAGCGATTTTGCGGTGTTTGTTTTCCATGCGCCATTCAGGGGCCTTCATTTTAATATATGAAGCTATATGTGAGAAAATATGTCTCTGTCAAAGGTAGTCAACTATTTTTGCTCTTGGAAAGACAAATGCTGAAACGGCCATTTTGTTGTTTTTTTTTTTGTTTTTTTTGTTTTTTCATCATGCCATACGCCATTTTGTATTTTGTAAACGTTCCATTCAATCACCCTTCATTGTAATGTCCATAAATGCCACAAATGCTGACATGTATTGCACATGACGCAAACCTCTGTTCCTGTTGCAATAAAAACTGGAATCATACTGGCTGTTAAATGCTTCTGTCCCCACCCCACTTTCCACTTTTGTCTTCAGTTTCAACTCCATTCCCCCCCCCCCCCCCCCCCCCCCCCTAAACTAAACCTGACGCATTTGCTGTAAATCTCATTTCTTTGTCAAGGTGCCAGTTTGACTTGCATGGAACAGTAAGACCATTCACATCCTTTTTTATTTTTTTTTTTTTTTTGTCTTGCATTTTATTTCGCTTGTCAATTCCCGCTTGATTTAATTCTATCTTGTCATTAGGGCAGAAAGCCCCTACGTCCATAACGGTGATGCTTCGAGGAGCGCAACCCGCAAGCAGAGTGGGATCGCTTAGCCAAGATGCTGAGGTGACGCCCGCTTCCCACAAGAGTGAGACTCAGGTGCGTCTTGTTTTGTTGTCTTCAAACGTTCGAGGTTGCGGTGATGCGTTCAATGACGCAGTGAAGGCGTCTCGTGTCATTTTATGAGCCGCAATAAAATATTTATACAGAAAGTTACTCCGATATAGAATTCTTTTGTTGGCGAACATGTCTGGATCATATACAGAAAAGTATTGCTTTGTGCTGGTTTTATTTTGGTAGGTATCAACTTCCTGTTTCATTCCCGTTGCCTTGATGGGTATTTTGTGAGTCATGTTGTGCGTTTCAATTCATCTGAAATTGCCTTAAAAAAAATTATAAAATCAAGCGCTGTTTTATATGATAGAAATGCAAGATGTTTTGAAAGCTCATTTGTCAGGAATTGATTATTATTGTTAACTCATTCACTGCCGGATGATCTGCAAAAATGTTTCCACTCCAGTGCCAGGTTTTTTGTCACTGTCACTTGAATTCCAAGACCCACAGAATATTGACTTTTAGGACTACATAAACATTCGATTCAGCGTAGGAAACCTTAGGCGGTCTTTCATCAGAAAAATAGTTAATTCCTAAATTATATGGGCCTGTAGTTATATGAGCTTGAAATGGGGGCGCCTATCCAAAATACAACGCAATACATACATATTGGTTTATATTGCACTTTAACAACAGCTGAAGCTGGAAAAAAAGCGCTAACAGAGGGGCGGGGGGGAAGGAATTTCTGTACCCTTGTGGAAAGAAAAAACATTGCCAGAGGCCATGGCCAGCGTTTAATCGCCACCTAAGCATGAAAAAACAAATTCGGGACTGGCGCTCTGTCATATTTCCAATTCCCGAATAAATTTGTGAATGAGTTAATGAATAAATAGTTTTCAAATTTGGCTGTAAAAAAAAATGGGAAAAAAATTGAAATTTTGGTTCAGACTTCAGAAAGCATGAAATTTCCCAAGCTTGATTTGCTTTCACAGGCCGAATAAAATGATGTGGCGGGCCACATTTGGCCCCCGGGTCTTGACTTGGACACCTGTGTTTTAAGCAATGACCACTGAGATTAATTTGCTTTAAAAAATACAAATAGAAAACACCCACAGTGTTGCTGCATGATTTAAATTCATATTCCTCTCTTTTCTTACAGTAATCAACTTTTTTGCTGCTCCTTACAAGTGAGCTCAACACCCAAACGGGACCGACCGGCGTACTTAAGAGATCCCGAGCAACCGCGGCCCTCTTTCAACAACCCTTCGTCTGCTTATAACTTCACTTAAAGGACAACCGACGCCTCCGGACAAGTTGTGTCCATAATTTGTAAAATGGCTTCAAATGACTTCTACTGAGCGTATTTTAATAAGATTCCATGGAATACAGCTATATTTTACGTTTTAAGACTCACGCTGAATATTCAGGCAGTCTTGTTTTCGAGTTGGTGACGAGTCCGTACGTGACGTCACTAAAGGAACGCCCCTGACCGAGAAAGCGACACACAATGCATTTTGGGTACTTTGTTTGGTCTGAAAACTTTGTGTTGATGGCAAAATCAGAAAGAAAACACATAACACAATGGTGAATCGTTGTGTGTTGCACCAAGACTACTATTTGATACTAGTTGACATAAATTCCCAGCAGGCAAATCAGCCCATTTCCAACGGAGCTTGGGCGCCATCTTGTGCATTTTCTGGGACGCTACATTGCAGTCCAGACGCCTCAAAATGACACGGAAGGACTTCTTTAATCGATTGCAAACATGTATGCTTTCCTCTTCGGAACTATTTGAATTATATTCATAACTGCATGAGTAACAAGTAAACATCTCCGAATCTGAAGCCATTGTTTTGATTTTAGAGCAAGGCAAGACGTCCTGGCGTGACGTCATGAACAAGGGGGCGGGGCCTTCTGAAACTCCATCTCCGAGGTCATTTTGAAGTAGTTTTGGGACACTTTAATTCTTTTTTATTAGTGTTTTGCTTATGACTAAATATATCAGCCTGCTTGTTTTTGGGTATTTTAGATGCTATAAAACGTTTTTCTGATGTCATTTAGGAAACCAAAAAATGGTGTCGGTTGTCCTTTAAGATTCCGAGGAACATCATGACTGTACAAGTGGACATATATGTCGACCGAAATATTAATTACAACTAACGCTTGCCACAGCATTTTTTCTCCATATGCTAGCATTAGCATATTTGACCCCGGACACCAACATTCCAAATGTATGCTTACGTTCATTGATGACTACCAAATTTTTTAATTCACATTCCATTTAAAACCACACATCCCGTGTGTACACTAACTTTTAGTACTATTCAGCAACACCCTCTCCCTATTTTCCCTGCTATTTTCCATTCTCCATGTGTTTTTCTCTCAAGCTACCCCCTGAAAGCCTGATCTAATGCTCGAGTGGCGTGTTTACAGCAGCAGCGTAAATACAGCCCACATCCTGTCTTAAATTCTGCACGCAGATAAGGCCCAGGAAGATTGTGTGCCTTCCCTCTTATATAAGGCACGCTTTGTCTGTCACTGCTGGAAAACCTGCTTGGCAGTTGCCTCTCAAGCCTCTTATTACAGAAAGCATCTTTGTTTTCAGTTGTCGTTTAATCCTATAGAGGCCTACGCACAAAAGTAGACTATTTGCTGACGGCGATGTGGTTTTATAAAGCAACTACTGTACCCCTCCAAAATAAACAATGGGATGATGTAAAGTAGAGAGGGATCTTTGAGACCGCTTTTATTCAGGCAGATACCAGTACATGTTGATACAGCATATTGATATGTCAATACTTGTTGATACAGCATACCGATACCTTCAATTACTTCAAAAAATAAATACAGTAAAGTCTCGTTATATCGATATTCAAGGGAGTCCGAAAAAATATCGATATAACCGGGACTATCGATATATCCGACCCTGTTTGCATGCAAGTTTCTCCGTGCGTGCATAGAAATACTATCGATATAACTATAGACTATCGATATATCTGATATCGATATAACGAGACTTGACTGTATAACAAAATTCATGAATCATCTCGTTTGGAATTAAGGATTAAAACACGTACAATATTTTTCTCCGCCAGTGTTCGATATTGCCGACAGGTGGCGGTATAGACGTTCCCCTTTCAACATCTTGTTTGGCTTGTGCGCGTGTTTTCACGTACACTACAGCGTTCCATGTTTTTCATGTGCACCTAATAAACTGGCCAAGGGAGCTTAATGTAACAACTACAGCAATTCAACTGTGTTTACTCAAGTTAACGTTAAATCACACGTGCCTGTTCGTGTTCTTTTAAATTCTAATTCATGGCCTTGTGCCACGTAGTACAATTATCAGAATAAGAACATGTTTTCTATATTTACATATATATTTTTTTTGTCATTTGATCTCAGTCCTTAAATTTGCTGACACGTCTCCGATGCCGTATTAAATTTTTGAACAATGTTTGACGTGCAGTAGTTCAAGGCCTATCGATGCCGGGCGAATGGGGAAATTAGAATTTCCCATTTTTGTGAATGTATGACTATTTTGTAACTTAAATGCCTATTTCAAATTCAGCTAAACTAGATAACGCTACAACATTTAGTTTGAAGGTCATTTGTTCCACAACACGTAATTTGTTGACTGTCCCCAATTCAGACGGTAAATGAGAATATCAAACAGTGAACGACCGGGCGGGCAAATTTTACTCGCTACTCAAATTAGTCGATCTCACTCGGACGGGTTTCCTTCTGCTTGCTTGTCCATTTGTGGAAATGATTCTTTCTAAAGAAATCCGTCACTATATAACAGTCCGTAAATTATACACGAGCCGCAAAAATACAATGAAAGGGTGTCTTACTGTCCGTTCTACCCTATTTCACTACATTGCGATATCCGGTAATTTGTCCCACATAGTTCACCATAGTAATTTGTTGACTGTCCCCAATTCAGACGGTAACTGCGAATATCAGTGAACTTTTACTCAAAAGCAGTCAAAACTCTGATATGCTGTCTTCTGTTTGCTCGCTTATTGTGGATATGATTATTTCCTAACAAATCCCTCAAGTATACAATAATATTGTCATGAAGTCGTATACGCATAATTTAAAAAAATCAATTGAAAGGGTGTCTTTCTGCCGCTTATACCATATGACAGCGGAAAGGTAATTTGTCCCACATAGGTCACCGTAGTACACGTAATTTGCTACCTGCCCCTAACTCAGACGATTCAGTGCCAATATCAAACAGTTAACTTTTACTCGCTGCTAAAAGTAGTCGCACTCGGACATGCTGTTTTCTGTTTTATTTCGCTCATTCGTGGAAATGATTCTTTCCAAACATCCCTCACTATACAACAATAGAGTCAGTAAATCGTTACGAGCCCTAAAAACAACAAAAAGCTGTATTTCTGCCCCCTTTTTCCAGATGACACTACAATTAGTTTTAAGGTCATTTGTCCCACATAGATCACAGCAGAACACATAATTTGTTACCTGTCCTTAACTCAGACGGTTAAATGCGAACGTCAAACTGAAATTTTACTCAAAGGCAGTCAAACCTCGTATATGCTGGCTTCTGTTTGCTCGCTCATTTGTAGGAATGATTCTTTCCTAACAAATCCCTCATTATACAACAATATAGTCATGAAATCGTATAAGCGTAATTAAAAAAATACAATGAAAGGGTGTCTTTCTGCCGCTCATACGGTAGGACAGTGGAAAGGTAATTTGTCCCACACAGGTCACCGTAGAACACGTAATTTGCTACCTGTCCCTAACTCAGACGATTCAGTGCAAATATGAAACAGTTAACTTTTACTCGCTGCTAAAAGCAGTCGCACTCGTACATGCTGACTTCTGTTTTATTTCGCTCATTGGTGGCAATAATTCTTTCCAAACACATCCCTCACTATACAACAATATAGTCAGTAAATCTGAGACGAGCCACAAAAAAAACAATGAAAGGGTGTCTTTTCTATTCGACGCCTCATAGGAGCTGCTGCCATATCATCAAAGTTTCTCTGTCAGTTATCGGCAGTCGCCCGGAGCTTCAGGTAGAGGACAGAAATCACTTAAATCAACCCCCCCTTTGGCCCGCTATCCAAGAAGACACCGGAGAGAGGTTGGATTTAAAACCCGCCCTAAAGGAGGGATCTCGTTCCCCCCCCAACCTCCTATTTCTCTCTCTCTCTCTCACGACACACTCGCTCGTCCCCCCTTCCCTCTCTCTCTCTCTCTCTCTCGCTCGCTGTCCCCTCTTCCTTTTACCTTTCCCCCCTTCGCATTTGTCCGTCTCCCCCAGCACAATCATGGATCTCGTGGCGAGATGTTTGTTGCTTCTCTTTCCCTGCCTCGCCGTAATATTGGCATTCGATTTGGAGGCGATCGATCCAAGCTACTTCGTGGAGCCCGCTGCCACATCAGATGTGATCGACTACAAGGATCCCTGCAAAGCTGGTGAGTGAGATTTTTAATGATTTTTTTTTTTGGACGGGTATGCTATGATTTTCCGAGTATGCGTGGACGTGCCACGATTGTGTTTGTTTGTATGCGCGTGTAATGAGTGGGGTGGGTGGTGTGGTGTGTTGTTCCGAGATGACAGTGGTGCGACGGAGTTGGAGAAAAGGCTCCAAGGGACATTGTGTGCATTCGTTTGGCTTTTTGGGGGGACTTTTTTTTTTGGGAAACACTTCAAGGTAAGGTAGTAAAGTGAATGGGTTTGGCCCCAAAAAGTTTTTCCTGGTTGAAAAGTTGCTGGGTGTATTTTTTTTACTACTATATGTGATCGTAATTATAATTTTTTTGGATGATGAGATGAAAAAAAATAATTTGAACACATCCTCTCTTTTTTCCGTTTTTTTAAAATAATAATACAATACATTTTAAAGGACAACCGATGTCTCCGGACAAGTTGTGTCCATAATTTGTAAAATGGCTTCAAATGACTTCTACTGAGCGTATTTTAATAAGATTCCACCACATATAGCTACATTTTACGTTTTAAGACTCGCACTGAATATTCAGGAAGTCTTGTTTTTGAGTTGGTGACGGGTCCGTACGTGACGTCACTAAAGGAACGCCCCTGACCGAAAAAAAAAGACACATTGTAGCAGTCCTTCCATCACGTCAATGTATTTTGCTGTACTCGTTTGGTCTGAAAACCTTGTGTTGCACCCAAATGCCGCCAGAAGAGGGCGTCCAAGCTCCATATAAGGAATTTATCAGCCTGTGGAAACGGAGGTGGCCACAGGAGGTGGCCATTTTGGGCCATTGTTTTTATTCTCCAGCAATGCAAGATGTCTTGGCGTGATGTCACGAACTGGGGGCGGAGCTTTCTGAAAATGCCCAATTTACAGCTCAATTTTTTTGCAGATTTTGGACACTAAGTCATTTTTATTGGTGTTTTGCATTTGAATAAAAATATATTGCGTGTTTTGGGTATTTTAGATGCTATAAAACGTTTTTCTGATGTCAAGAAACAAAAAAGTGACGTCGGTTGAGTGCCTTTCAAAGCTGTCAAGGACACTTTACAGTCACAGACAAGCATCGGTACTATAATAAATAAAATACAACCACAAATAGAATGCAATAAATAAAATACAATTATAAATAGAAACAAGGGAGAGAGCTACACAGAAAAGGGTTGATGTTGTCCTTCGGCCTGCTTCAACTCACATTATTTAGCCAAGACGTATCCGACTTGTCATGATAATCATTTTTTTTTCCCCCTGCACTCTGAACTTCCACGTCTTTGCCAAATCCCTTTTGGGAGATTTTTTTTTTCCATCTGTTGAAAGTATTCATTGGTTACACTGCCCTTCAATCTCTTTTAAAGTGCTTATTTATTCCACCCAGTGACCATTTCTGATGTGGCAGCCGGCTAGAAAGCGCAACTTTGATCAAACCGCTCATCTTTGACCCCCCCCCCCCCCCATGACATCACACGCCCTAGAAAAGAGTCGATTAAAGCATTCTATAAACACAACCAAGGTAGCCTGCAGATGTCCACAGCCGGCGAATTGGCTACTTCCTGTTATTGTTTAACTCTTTCTTTTTTTTTGTCACCCACTCCACGCTCAAATATTGATTTCGGGAACATGATGTCCCATTCTGAGAAGTTGTGATGCTGTGTCATGTCAGAGTGGGTGGATGTGATTGGTCTGGGAAAGCTTCCAGCGATGGAAAATGGTGATGACACCTTTGCTGCTTGCTCTACTTTCTCATATTTTGACCTCTGTAACGCTGCCCTGGTTTCCATTTTGTTGTTGTTTCTTGGATGGTTTGCCCTCAACGTGTCTTGGATTCCGGAATACAGGCGTGAGTCTGTAAAGAAAATCATTGCTGATTTTTTTTATTAAGTTTTTGTTTGAAATGGACCGTGGCAGCCTTTTTGGCAATAGTTTTCATGAATGGCGAAACGGCAGTCGTCCGTCTTTCTTCAAACTTTAAAGGACAACCGACGTCTCCGGACAAGTTGTGTCCATAATTTGTAAAATGGCTTCAAATGACTTCTACTGAGCGTATTTTACAAAGATTCCACCGCATATAGCTATATTTTACGTTTTAAGACTCGCGCCGAATATTCCGGAAGTCTTGTTTTTGAGTTGGTGACGAGTCCGTACGTGACGTCACTAAAGGAACGCCCTTTACCGTAAAAAAAGATGCATTGTAGCGGTCCTTCCATCATGTCAATGTATTTTGCTGTACTTGTTTGGTCTGGGGACCTCGTGTTGTACCCAAAAGCCACCAGAAGAGGACTTCCAAGCTCCATATAAGGAATTTATCAGTGTGTGGAAACGGAGGTGGCCACAGGAGGTCGCCATTTTGTGCCTCTTTTTTTCGTTGAGACATTTCCCCTCAATGTTGCCTCAAAATGGCATGGAATAAATTATTTAATCGATTGCAAACATGTATGCTTTCCTCTTCAGAACTATTTGAATCATATTCATAACTGGATGTGTAACAACAAAGCATATTCTCCGAATCTGAAGCCATTGTTTCTCCAGCAATGCAAGACGTCTTGGCGTGACGTCACGAACTGGGGGCGGGACTTTCTGAAAATGCCCAATTCGCAGCTCATTTTTTTGCAGATTTTGGACAATTTAAGTCATTTTATTGGTGTTTTGCATTTGACTAAAAATATCATACTGCGTGTTTTGGGTATTTTAGATGCTATAAAACGTTTTTGTGGTGTCAGTTAAAAAAACAAAAAAGTGACGTCGGTTGTCCTATAAATCACCACTGAACGGCGTCACCAAACTTTGAATCGCCACTGAACGGTGTCGCAACGTGGCAAATGGAACGGGAAATTAAAAATGCACATGAAATTTCACCCTTCAAAAAAATGTAGTTTATTCTTGTAATGTGTAGTAAAAATAATAAATAAATAAATATTGTATTTATTTATTAAAAAAATGTTCATTTATTTATTAAATTTTAATTCCTTTATTAAATGTAATTTCATTTAAAATTATGATTTATTTAATAACGATTTGGGATGATTACCAATTTAGCATGAAATGCTAACCAATTCACCAATATGCTGATATTATTATTATTATTATTATTATTATTATTATTATTATTATTATTATTATTATTATTATTATAGCGCCTTATAATGTGGTGTGCCTTATATTTGGGCAACTTTTATGTATTTATATATTATACTTGGAAACCTTTTTTCATTCATTGAAGGTGCGCCTTATATGTGGAAAATGTTTACAAATACACCATTCATTGGGGGTGCACCTTAAACTCCAGTGCGCCTTATATACTGAAAAATACGCTAATTTTATGTATTTATTTTATTCAGAAAGAGCTGCTCTGCAGTTTTACAAAATGACGCCAAATATTTTGTGTCTATTTTCCTCCGGGTTATTTTGACAAAAACATGCTAACAAGGATGCTGTTGTGTCAACGCGAATCGAATTCATCAATACGTGCGACGATTAACGTCGAATCCGCCGCCGCTTTCAGATAGCTAGCTAGATAGCCGGCCAGCTAGATGGTGAATAGATATAGCTAGCTAGAAAGCTAGCTAGCCAGCCAGATAGCTAATAATAATACATTTAATTTCTCAGCGCCTTTCAAAACTCTCAAGGTCACTTGACAGTCACAGGAGGAGTTTTTTTTCTGTGGGTGAGCAGCGGCAGCCACACGCGCCAACCCGGAATAACTCAAATAGATAGAAAGCTAGCTAGCTAGCCAATAGATAGCTAATAGATAGCTATCGAGACAGACAGCCAGCTAGCTAAATAGCTAGCTATCCATTACTTACATAGCAATCCATCTAGCTAGATAGCTATCATGATTAGTATCTATTAGCTATCTATAAAATGAGGCCTCACAGCAGGGGGGTCAAATTCATTGTTGTCCAGGGTCACAATGCAGTTCTGGTTTCGTCACAGAGTCATTATGACAGTCACTGCTTGTGAAATTTAGAATTTAGCCATTCAGAAGTCCCACTCCACCCCGCCCCTCCCAGTCTTGGACCCGCCAACGCTGACTGTAGGTCATTCACCTTGTGCCAAAGGAAAGCAGGGCTGGAAGGTGCAGGGCAAACAAACGGCGATTTATGTCATTCCTTTTGCGGTCAGCGCTCGGCCTGCTTTGGTCCTCTTCAAATGCAGCACCATATTTATTTATTGATGTATTTATTTTTTACCATTTAAGGTGTGTGGATAATACTAGTGGGCTTCAATCTGCAGTACATATGCACCTAGAAGCTAGCATCCACTCATTTGACGACAATGAGGTTAAAATATTAGCGAAATAAAATAGATGGTTTGAAAGGGGAGTAAAAGAAGCTATTTTCATAAAACAGCAAAACTCTTCACTAAATCGCCATGGTGGGGTGATCAATTTGAATCGTTCCTACAATCAACTTCTTAGGCAACATAGGCTGAGTTATGCTGATGAGGTGATACCAGAGCAAATGGGGCAATCACGCTCAGTCGTAGACCCCATACTCAGGCAGGACAATAGAAGTAATCAGTCAGGACAATAGAAGTAATCAGTGTAGCCGCAGGTAGTAGTCCTCTACCCCCCCTAACCTGAGAGGCGGGACCAATCATAGCAGAATTTGGCACCGCCACGTCTGGACAATAGGGTCAAAACTACCAGCAAAAAAATGTTAGTTCGATGATGAAGCCTCTTAGATAAGAAGCGAAACATCCGACACCTTCAAAGAAGTGCAGATGATGGCTGAAGAAACCTTCTCATCGATGGACCACTCCTGTATGACTGAGAGCTTACACAGACGTAAATAATAATGATAATGATAATGATGATAATACATTACATTTTAAGGACTTTTCAAAGCTCTCAAGGACACTTTACAGTCACAGACAAGCATAGGTACTATACTAAATAAACTATAATCGCAAATAGAATGCACTTTGATTAATTTTGCCCATTAAAAACTTCTTCTCAGGTGATTCCATGAACCTTTCAGAGTTATAAAAAGAATGTGACGCCCATACATGATCATTTCTTGTATTCATAATTGAAAACGGCGGGCGGCTGTCTTTGACGATGTAACCTCGTTGACTTAACAAACATGCTGTTGTTTATTGATTGATTTATTTTGAAAAGTCGGACTTTTAGGCAAGACTTCCTCCCGTCGCCAATGATGATATTTTTCGGCTGGTCACAAAAACTAATCCAAAGATTTCTTCAGACTTGGAAGCTATAGAAAGCTGCATTTTATTACCCCCGCCCCACACACACACACATACATAAGCCCACCAGTTGCTCCACGTGTTCCAGTGAGATGGTAGCAAGTCCTTTTGTGCCACTTTGCTTCACTGTCGCTATCTCATTCTCACATGTTGACCGTATCAGAAGACAAAACCTTTTAAGGTGCTTAGTCTGGAAGCCCAGATGCTCCTTATTTGGGGGGGGGGGGGGGGGGGGGGGAGGGTGTATGAACGATGGTGCTGCCTTGAAATGTATTTATTTATTTATTTATTTATTTATTTATTTATTTTTTATTTGTGTGTATTTTTATTTGTGTGTTTTTATTTTTACCTATTTTTTTTATTTACCTATTTATGTATTTATTTATTTATTTGGAAGTTGATGTATTTATGTGTTTATTTATTCATATATTCTTTTTGTGTTTTATTTGTGTGTTTATTTATTGATTTATTTTTACTCAATGTTTTTGTTTACCTTTTTTATGTATTTACGTATTTAGCAATTGATTTATGTATTTTTTATATATGTGTTTTATTTATTTATTTATTTGTGTGCATTTTTTATTTTTGTATTCGTGTGTTTTTATTTGTGTGTTTATTTATTTTTACCTATTTTTTTTATTTACCTATTTATGTATTTATTTATTTGGAAGTTGATGTATTTATGTGTTTATTCATATATTTTTTTTTTATGTGTTTTATTTGTGTGTTTATTTATTGATTTATTTTTACTAAATATTTTTGTTTACCTTTTTATGTATTTACGTATTTAGCAATTGATTTATGTATTTTTTTATATATGTGTTTTATTTATTTATTTATTTATTTATTTATTTATTTATTTATTTATTTATTTGTGTGCATTTTTTATTTGTGTATTTGTGTGTTTTTATTTGTGTGTTTATTTATTTTTACCTATTTTTTTATTTAACTATTTATGTATTTATTTATTTATTTGGAAGTTGATGTATTTATTTATGTGTTTATTTATTCATATATTGTTTTTTATGTGTTTTATTTGTGTGTTTATTTATTGATTTATTTTTACTAAATATTTTTGTTTACCTTTTTATGTATTTAGGTATTTAGCAATTGATTTATGTATTTTTTTATATGTGTTTTATTTATTTATTTATTTATTTATTTGTGTGCATTATTTATTTGTGTGCATTTTTTATTTGTGTATTTGTGTGTTTTTGTGTGTTTATTTATTTTTACCTATTTTTTTATTTAACTATTTATGTATTTATTTGGAAATTGATGTATTTATTTATGTGTTTATTTATTCATATATTGTTTTTTATGTGTTTTATTTGTGTGTTTATTTATTTATTTATTTTTACTAAATATTTTTGTTTACCTTTTTATGTATTTACGTATTTAGCAATTGATTTATTTATTTTTTATATATGTGTATTTTATTTATTTATGTATTTATTTATTTGTTTTTACCAATTATGTTTTTATTTACCTATTTATGTATTTATTTATTAATTTGGAAGTTGATTTATTTATTTATTTGTTTATTTTTGCATATATTGTTTTGTGTGTGTTTTATTTGTGTGTTTATTTATTGATTTATTTTTACTAAATATTTTTATTTACCTTTTTATGTATTTACGTATAGCAATTTATTTATTTATTTATTTATTTATTTAGTTTTACCATTTATTTTTTTATTTACCTATTTATGTATTTATTTATTTGGAAGTGTATTTATTTATGTGTTTATTTTTGTATATATTGATTTTTTAATGTGTTTTATTTGTGTGTTTATTTATTGATTTATTTTTACAAAATATTTTTATTTACCTTTTTATTTATTTACGTATTTAGCATTTTATGTATTTATTTATTTATTTATTTATTTATTTATTTATTATTTATTTATTTATTTATATGTGTGTTTTATTTGTGTTTTATTTATTTTTACCAATTATTTTTTTATCTATTTATGTATTTATTCATGTAGAAGTTGATTTATTTATTTATTCATATATTTATATGTGTGTGTTTTATTTGTGCTTTATTTATTTATTTTTACTAAATATTTTTTATTTACCTTTTTATGTATTTATGTATTCAGCAATTGATTTATTTGTGTATTTATTTACGTGCGTTTTATTTGTGTGTTTATTTTCTTTCTTTATTTTGACCAATTATTTTGTATTTCTTTATTCATGTAGCAGTTGATTTATTTATATATTTATGTATGTATGTATTTATTAATTTGTACCTATTATTTTTTTTAATTTACTTTTTTTACTAAATATTTTATTTACCTTTTCATGTATTCAGCAGTTTATTTATTTATATATTTGTGTTTTATTTGTGCTTTATTTATTTATGTATTTATTTATTTATTCGTTTATATCAATTATTTTTTATTTATGTATTTATTCATGTATCAGTTGATTTATTTATATATTTATTCATGTATCAGTTGATGTAGTTATTTATATATTTATTTATTTGTACCTATTATTTTTTATTTACCTATTTATATATTTATTTATTTAGCAGTGTACTTATTTATTCATGTAATTATGTGTTTATTTATTCTTACCCTATGATTTTTTTTTAATTTACCTATTCATTTATTTAGCAGTTTATTTATTTATTTCTGTATTTATTTATTTATAACTTTATTTACTTGTGTTTTATCGCGATCAGCATTTGGCCTACAAATGTATGTATTTATTTAGCTTTTTTTTATTTGTGTATTTATTCATTAATATTGTTTGTTTGTTTGTTTTTCTTCCAGATACGAGCCCATCTTTTGACCAATACATTTTCTTCATTTTGCTTTGCCTTAAGGGCATCGACTTTGACATGCAAGCCCCCGTGACTCAAATCACTTCCCCCGACAGGCTGCGGTTTGGCCGTTACACTTAGCGAATAAATGGATACCCCCCCCCCGAAAAAGAATAAATTACACATTGCATGTTTTAAAACAACCACATCTCTTTTTTTTCCGTACGCCATCGAGTTGTCTGCCGAACTTTGCCATGAGCTTTTCAAGCGTCACTCAAGCGAATAATTTTTCTTTTATTATGGAACGCAGGCTCTATAATGGGTGGGCACCCCACTCTGGGGGTGTTTTGTTGTTGTTGTTGTTGTTTTTTTACATAACAGGGCCCTCTGCCACTTCTCTCTCAGCAGGGTTGAGGTGATTAGGGCCTGCTTTTCTATTGCTGTGATCTTAGCGCATTCATCGCCACAATATGTTTGTCGTCAGCACTAAGTCATAACTTCTCTCGCATCACAAGTCCCATGACGGAACAACCTGAGCAAGAACAAAAGCTTCGGATGCTTTGGGGTGGGGGGGGTGGGGGGGTTGAGGTCGGGGGTCGGGTTCATTGAAACGGCCCAATGGATGCTTAATTAGCTAGCTTAACAGTCATTGCTTCATTCTTTCCTGGTGATTTTTTTTTTTGGAAGCTATTCACCTCCATTTCCGCCTCCCCGAGGCGATAAGAACACCCGCGAGAGGCCAAATTAGTTCATCCTAAAAGGCTTTTCCGACTCAAAATGAAACATTGTCAACATCCATACTGGTGTTGATGTGCCGTATTTTGCAGACTTGGAAAAACTCCAAATAAGCGGTTGGAGCTAAGGTGGTGTAGCGGTAATTAATGGCGAGGGATGAGCTGTGAAATTCAACCGGCTAACGGGCTTGAAGGCAACGTGGACGCTAGCCGTTCGCCCTTTGCGGCTCGGCTCACGTTCGCTGGAGTCATTAAGCTAACGCTGCAGTGCGCTAACGCTCTTCCATCTCAGCTTTTGCCAAATAAAAACTTATGCAAAGATAATGACTCGAATCTCCGAATGCGGCCAGTGTTGCTTTTCTAATGATACCTTCTTATGTACCTTCCTCAACGGAGCAGCTCGGCAAATTGGCTGGATTCTCCCTCCCACCTTCCGCTCAAATTGCCTCGTTGGGGAATGTCAAGGGAAATAATTGCGGAAGGAAATCACAGTTGCTGCTTTGGACAAACAAGCCTATTTATAGAGCGCTTCCAAAACAACTAGCAAAGTGCCGTTCAACGTTTCAATGGTTAAAAAAAGATCTAGATGTAGATGTAGATATAGATATGTAGATATATAGATACATAGATATAAATATAACCACAATATGTAAAATTACATATATACGTTACATACACATATATATTTTTTTACATATTTTGTTTGTATTTCTATTTGTTACAAATATTTTATATATATAATTTTATATAAAAATATATAAATATAATGTAAAAAATATATGTATTCTGTAAAAATATATCTAAATATTTTTGTAAAAAAATATAGAAATGTAAACAAAATATGATGTAAAAAATTTACTGTACATGTACAGTAAAGTCTCGTTATATCGATATTGGTTATATCGATAGTACTGCTTATTACGATACTATTTCTATGAACGCAAGGAGAAAATTTACATGCTGCAGGATCGGATATATCGATAGTCCGGTTATATCGATATTTTTTGTATATGTATATACATATATATATATATATATATATATATATATATATATATATATATATATATATATATATATATATATATATATATATATATATATATATATATATGTGTGTGTGTAAAAAAGTCTCAAAACACCTTTTCAAAGCCGGGGAATGGAGAGTGAGAGTTTTTTTCATGCTTGGGTGCTGATAAAGCGCTGGCCATGGCCTCCGGTTATGTGTTTTTTCCATAGGGGGGCAGCATTTCCCTTTTTTTCCATGTTAGCGCTTTCCTACAGATTCAGCTGTTTGTTGTTAAAACGCAATATCAACCAATATGTATGTATAGCATTGTAATTAGGACAGCCGTCCTCATTTCAAGTTCATATAACTCCAGATCCATATCATTTAGGAATTAACTATGATTTTCTGATGTAAGAAAAGAGTCTAAGGTTTCTAAAGCTTATGTAGTCCTAAAACTCAATATTCAGTTGGTCCTTGAATTCAAATGACAATGACAAAAACCCTGGCACTTGAGTGAAGATATTTTTGCACATCGTCTGGCAGTGAATGAGTTAAAAAAAATCATTTGGCTCTTCATTTCCTCTTAGAACTATTTCTGAAGGCCTCAGGAGGATTAGGAACCGTCGGGAGCAGTCAAGGAACCTGGCGATAGCCCGGGGGAGTCGAGGGAGGTTCACCTTTGCGCGCTTCGATGGCTTTAAGAGGATGACAAGTGTCTTCAAGAGTCAAAAGCGAACACGAGCAAATTGGAGAGGTTAACTAACAGCAGCAATAAGACGAGGCGTCGAGTCTGATGACAAGACGGGGCATGCTCAGGGCAGACTCGAATTCCAGAGGTCAGAAAGCATCTTTCATCTTCAACGACAGCCCACTCACACTTTTGATTGGCAAAAACTGACACGTGTGCTAACAGATGACAGAAAACTCAGAAACGCTATTGACTCGTTTTCATTTTGCATCGATTCCTTGAAGGGAGAGTTCAAAAGAACAATTTGTACTTTCAATCCAAAATCAGCTGGGACAGTGATACCTTGGCTTACCAACTTAATTGGTTCCCAGACAGAGTGTGTAAGACGAAAAGTGTGCATCCCAATAATTAATTTCCCATAGGAAACCATTAAAATGAGAATAATCCGTTCCCAGGTCCCCATCAAACAAGTTATGAAAGGAAGAAGTAGTTAAACAAATTACGGGAGCTGCTGTAAAGGCAGCCACTCTCGCGGCGCCATTTTGAGGTCAAAAGAATTTCAAAAACATAACATACAGTGATACCTTGGCTTACGAACTTAATTGGTTCCCAGAAAGTGTGTGTAAGGCAAAAACTGTATATTCCAAATATTAATTTCCCATAGGAAACCATTAAAATGAGAATAATGCGTTCCCATGTCCTCATAAAACATAATTTTCAACTAAATAAGTCTTAAAACTACACACAATATACCTTATTTTATGTATAATAAATGTGCTACGGTATTATAATTAAAGAAATAAATTGTACTGTATAATAAAGTCGTTTTATTTAGGTATCACTGTATTTTATCGCCAGGGAGGTTGAGGTCAAACCAAAAGTCGATTGAGGGTGGGCGACAGGGCCCGCCTGGTTCGCGTGGGGGCGCCTATACTCCGCCCATGGTCAAAGCGACCAAGCATCGAGCAGATACGGCGGGGACGCGCTCGCTAATCCGTCATGTCATTGTTCTCAAGCAACAGCGTCGATTGAAGTGAGCAAACAGACATTGGAGGGGGTAGTGGGGCAAAGAAAACACCCCCCCCCACCCCCTCTCAGGCGAAGTAGTCATCCAATCTTAGCTTTTCAAAAGAAAGGATTTGATATTAATCCCCTCGTCTCGTTTTAATGATCCTCAGACATGATTTTTATTAAGGCATCGTTAGGACACCATTCAGGGTCAGGATTGAGGACAGGACCCGAAGAACGGTTTGATCAAGTCATCTCCATACAAAGCCTTCTAATGAGGGTAACGTGTAAACACACCCGAGTCAACGCAGATTAGAGCCCGGTGGCAGATGGTTTACCCACACATTACCTCAATGACAACAGCTGGAGTTAGCGTGCTGACGTTAGCTTTAGTCTTGCCAATTATTGGTCAGTCCGCCGATTTCACACACTCTTTCCATTTATTTATTTATTTATTTGATTATTTCTTTATTTGCTTATTTATTTATTTTCTTATATATTTATTTGCTTATTTATTTATTTGCTTATATATTTATTTGCTTATTTGCTTATTTCTTTATTTGAGTATTTATTTATTTATGCTCACCCACAGAACAATTTATCCTGTGACTGTAAAGTTACCTTGACTGTTTTGAAAGGCGTTTATAAATGAAACGTAATTATTTATTTAGTTAGTTAGTTAGTTAGTTATTAGTTTAACTGTTTATTTGTCTATTAATTAATATACTGACATACTTATTCATGTGTTTATTTATGTCTTTGTGCATTTATGTGTGTGGATTTGTTTATTGATTCATTTAGTTACATGTTTATTTACATGTATTTATTTATTCATGCATTTATATATTTATGTCTTTATTTATTTATTTATTTATTTGAAAATCAGTGTGTTTACTGGTTTATGTATTTGTTAATTAATTAATGTATTTGTTTATTATTATTTCATTTATTTACATACTTATTTGTGTTTGCATTTGTATTTTTTCATTTATTTACAGATTTATTTACAAAATTAGTCATGTATTTTCTTTATGTATTTATTTACTTATTTAAAAAATCACTGTGTTTATTTATTTAGTTAGTTTCACACACCGTTATTTATTTATTTATTTATTTATTTATTCATTCATTTATTTGTGCATTTATTTATTTCAAAATCAGTGTTTATTTTTGAGGCAGGAACGATCACAACCGATTTCACATATCTTTATTTATTTATTTATTTATTTATTTATTTATTTATGCATTTGTGCATTTATTTATTTCAAAATCAGTGTTTATTTATTTTTGAGGCAGGAAGGATCACTGTCGGTTTCACACAACTTTATTTATTTTTGTATTCATGTATTTATTTATTTATCTATGTATGTATTTATTTATGTATCCATTTATTTATTTATTTATTCATTCATTCATTTATGCATTTGTGCATTTATTTATTTAAAAATCAGTGTTTATTTATTTTTGAGGCAGGAAGGATCACTGCCGGTTTCACATAACTTTATTTATTTATGTATTTATTTATTTATTTATTTATTTATCTATGTATTTATTTATGTATTTATTTATTTATTTATTCATTCATTCATTCATTTATGCATTTGTGCATTTATTTATTTAAAAATCAGTGTTTATTTATTTTTGAGGCAGGAAGGATCACTGCCGGTTTCACATAACTTTATTTATTTATTTATTCATCTATTCATGTATTTATTTGTGTATCCATTTATTTATTTATTTGTCTATTTATGTATTTATTTGTGTATCCATTTATTTATTTATTTATTTATTTGTGTACCCGTTTGTTTATAGATGTATTTTTGTATATGTATTTTTCACCCATTAAAAAAAAAAATATTTATTTGTTTATTTACTTATTTACAAATCAATGTGTTTATGTATTTATTGTTTTATTTTCGAAGCAAAGCCCATCATACGATTATACAATCCATCCTAAGCGCAATTTCACATTTATTCCAATCACCCCCCCCCCCCATGACCTCCCGGTTAATCTAAACCGTCATAATCCGCCTCATCTCTCGCCTATTCAGTCATATTCATATTCAGTGGGATTATACGGCAGATTTCAATCAAAGCAATCCCATTTTGATTCAAACTTCATGCCAAAACGCCGTCGGTCGACCTCGGCGGTGTCAAGCACACCGGGATTCCAGATAACCCCCCACCCCATTCCCAGCCCACCCCCACTTGAATACCAGACTGTGACATCTGCCACCAAAAACCTACCCAAATATCAACCCTAAGGGGGCAAGAAGTAAGCCAGGAATGCATCACAATAGCCTGGCACCGCCTTTCGCCAGCTATGTTGGGTAACAAACGGCGAGTTTGAATCCCAATGAGAGCCAGCTGTGTGTTGCGTTAAGGTGATTAGCATTTGATGACGGTGTTAGCCTCACTTTTTCACTACCGTCCCATTCGGTCGGCCTTCTTATTCCCGATTGGCTCTCATGGAGAAAAGATAACGAGTTAAAGCGTTAGCATCAACGTTGAAGATCGAGTAAAGTTTTTCCGACACGTGGCAATTAGAAGCTTGTGGACAGGAAGTGTCTTGTTTTACGTGAATTTCCTTCAAGACAAGCAGATATAATCTAGCTATATGCCTATAGCTTGCTGGCTATCTGTTGGCTATCTATTAGCTAGCTGGATAGCTTTCTATCTATCTGAGTGACTTACAGG